>NC_061116.1:209753283-209787130 GCF_002878395.1 Capsicum annuum | reverse complement strand
ATATATATATATATATATATATATATATATATATATATATATATATATATATATATATATATTCTTATTGGGTTATCGGTTTACCCAATAAGAAAAAACCGAACCGAACCAATAACCTAATAATTTTTATTATAAAACCAATAAAAAACCATTAACCCAATAACAATAAATCAATAACATTTTTATCGGTTTGGTTTATCAATCGGTTCAATTTTTGCACACCCCTAAAATATATATATATATATATATTACATGCCGGGATAGGGAACAAGACTTATGCCCGTTGTTTCATGACGTTTATTCTTTCACCATACTTGATAGCCATAGTTACTCAAATTCTAGTAATTAACAAACTTTTAATATTAAAAATAGAAGTCATTCTTGAAGAGTACTTAGAGATTCATGGGAGAGTTTTATATTCTAAAAAACTCAATTAGAATACAACCATGCACATATAATTAGACTACTAAATTATGCTGAGTTTTATTATAACAATTAAACCAGTTGTGAAGTCAGAAATTTGTTAAAGAATGCAAACTTTCTTTTTGGTTGTATTAAGAGTGTGCAGAATTAAACACGCACTCATAATAGCTAACGTTTAGCCTATATATACAACATAATTTTTCGATGAAGGCTGTGCACCTGACCACCATTTGATATATGTGGCTCCGCCTATGAATTAAACTACCAAGACAAAAGGGATTAAGGAGAGTAAAACTCACTCGGTATTCATATCAAGTCGGGTAAATATGTGACATGTGTTTGTACATAAACCTTTAAGCTTAACGATGGTTAATTAACATAATTTCTCACTTTATCATTAAATTAATTAATTATAAATTTATATGACTTGATGGATAAATTGCTGCAATGTAACCAGGAGATCACGGGTTCAAGCCTTGGAAACAGTCTCTGACAGAAATAAAAGGTAAGACTGCGTACAATACACCCTTGTGATGGGGCTCTTCCCCAAACACCGCGCATAGCAATAGCTTTAGTGCATCGCACTGCCCTTTATGGATAAATATTTACTACAGTAAGAAGAGAATAGGGGAAATTCAGGAGCAAAGGCGTCAAAATTGGTCAATAAATAGTTACTACAGTAGAAGAGAATAAGGGAAATTCAGAAGCAAAGGCGTCAAAATTGGTCAATTTTGAGTTGTAGAACTGGTAAAGAACAGTTCGGTGCACCAAAGTTTTCGCTATGTGCAGAATTTGGAAAAGGAATCCACCACAAGGGTGTATTGTATGTAATCTCGCCTGACATTTCTTTCAGAGACTGTTTTCAATGCTTAAATTTGTGACCTCGAAACGAGTAATAAATAAAAAATTTAAAACTACAATAACAGCCAAAAACGAATCTCACCCCCCCCCAAAAAGAATAACCATCTCTGAGTCTCTGACCAACATATGGTCAAGTTTGGATGGCATGATTTGCCAATTCATTGCCCCCACACACTTGAAACCACCAAACTTCTCTTAAAAAACATTATTCCAATTACTACACGACATTATATTGGAATCAAACAAGCAGCGTTTTGATTTTCAAATAACACACAAGAGTCAATTTAGTCAAAAATAAACTACTAAGAGCACCATAACTAATTATTAAAAAAAAATGTATTATACGTGCATGTGTTCCAATTTGTTTTGGGTCCATCTGCTTTATTCCATGTTTGATCTCCGAAACTCAACCACTTTTCCTATGTTTATTCCTCACACTTACTATTTTTACTAAATTGAAGAACCAACCCCCTTCTACTTCTTTTGCATTAATATTCCCAACACGACAGGAAGTACAAGAACTATTTGATCACTCAGTAAATACAAGAAGAAATTGTCTAGGAGAAGTGGAGGGAATTAAACAAGATTGTAATTAAGTGACACTTATCATGTCAGAAGTGGCAATTGCATTACTGATCAATTTCTTTATTCTCATTTCAGGTTTATATACTTCTTCACCATTTTAATCATTTTTTTCTTGTTCCTAAACTAGCTACAAGAGGCAGTTTCTTGAAAAAAGTACATCTATGTACCTTGCTAGAAAATCATCCTTTTTTACTTAAGCAATTACTCTATCTCCATGTCATGTTTGATAGATTTAATTGTTTGATCAAACCTTACTTCTTGATCTATATATGTAAAAGAGATAATCCATACATGTTAAGAAAAAAAAAAGTCAATTTTTAAACAACTTTTAAATGTTTTTTTTTTTTTTTGAGTTTCTGTGAGCAGACTTGCATTTATTGCAGCAAGAGTTTTTTCACTTGGCAAAATCATAGGACCAGGCTTGTTTGTGTTACTCTTAACACCAACACCAAGCATTAAATGTTATTTTTAAAAAATTTGGTGTATTGACTTGTATTAATTGCAACATGACTAATTTATATTTTTTTTTAAATTTCACTATGCAAAATCATAGGTAGGCTTGTTTGCGGAGACTCAATTGAGACAGATAAGCAGCTGTTGCTGAACTTGAAGTCATTTCTTGATGGTCAAAATCCTGTTAACAGAGGATTCAAGTATAACCATTGGAATCCTACAGATATGTCACCCTGTAGATGGCCTGGAATTTCATGCAATACTTCCATCAACCGTGTCACTGGAATCGATCTCTCGGGCGACAAACTGGCTGGGAAATTGTTTAATAAATTCTCAGCCATGACGGAATTGAGCTCTCTTGACCTGTCCAAGAACACATTTTCAGAGTCCATTCCACCAGACTTAGGCCGGTGTCGGAATCTGAAGTTCTTGAACTTGTCACACAATATCATTGCTGGTGAGTTCAACATGACTGGCCTCAACAAGCTGGAAGTTCTTGATTTGACAATGAACAGGATTCGTGGGCTAACGATCCCTGAGATTTGTGACACTTTAGCTGTTGCAAATATTTCTAACAACAATTTCACTGGTGGGAGTGGAAGAGTATTTGTTCACTGCAAGAGTCTGAAGAATCTTGATCTGAGTTACAATTATTTGACAGGGAATTTGTCGTTCGGGCTTGATATGCTGGATGTGTTTTCAGCATCTTATAACAACTTCAGTGGTTCTCTGCCTTCCTGGATTTTCACCCAGAACTGCTCCTTGCAAGTTTTGGACTTATCAGAAAATTTATTCTTTGGTGAATTGCCTACGTCTATCTCAAATTGTAAACGATTAGTAGAGTTGAACTTGTGGGGCAATAGCTTTTCAGGGTCAATCCCTAGAGAGATTGGATCAGTACAGAGTCTTCAGGAACTTTGCTTGGGAAGCAATAACTTTTCAAGTGATATTCCTGACACTTTATCAGGACTAAGCAAATTGGTCTATCTGGACTTAAGTAGAAACAACTTTGGAGGAGAAATACAGGAAATTTTCGGGCAGCTGACACAAGTAAGATTTCTCGTGCTGCACGGAAACTCTTATATTGGAGGTATAGTGTCATCAGGAATTCCAAACTTGGTGAACCTTTCGCGGTTGGACTTGAGCGATAACCACTTCTCTGGTCCATTACCGGTTGAAATTTCTCAGATGAAAAGTTTGGTGTTCTTGATTCTTGCCCACAACCAGTTTGGTGGCAATATTCCTTCGGAATATGGAGATCTTACTGCACTTCAGGCGGTTGATCTTTCCTCTAATAGGTTCAATGGTTCAATACCACCAAGTTTCGGGAAGCTAAGGTCACTATTGTGGTTGATGCTTGCAAACAATTCATTGAGCGGTGAAATCCCCCCAGAGTTGGGGAACTGCAGCAGCTTGTTATGGTTGAATCTCGGGAATAATCAACTTACTGGTCCAATTCCTTCTCAATTAGCGAGTATTGGTGCAGATCCAATGCCTACTTTTTTGTTGAATAGGGAAAAGGAGAAGCTCGCTGCTGCATCAGGGGATTGTTTTGCCGTGAGGAGGTGGATACCAGCTGACTACCCTCCTTTTAGCTTTATATATCCTCTATTTAACGGAAAGAATTGTAGAATCCTGGGGGATCGGTTGTTTACAGGAGATGGTTTAATACAAGTTTGTGTACCTGGTAGTAATGTCCGAATGAATCAGGTAACCGGCTATATTCAACTTAGTGATAACAAATTGTCTGGTGAAATCCCTCCTGAGATTGGCAAGATGAAGAACATCAGTATGCTGCATTTGGGTGCAAATGAATTTTCTGGTGAACTTCCTTCAGAGATTGGTCACGTGCACCTAATAGTCCTTAATGTTTCAAAGAACAATTTTTCTGGCGAAATCCCAAAGCAGATTGGCCACATTAGGTGCTTGCAAAACCTTGATCTGTCATTTAACAATTTTTCTGGTCCATTCCCAGCTAGCTTTAGTAAATTGCATGAATTGAGCAAGTTCAACATCTCTTACAACCCATACATCTATGGATTTGTACCAGAAATCGGGCAACTTCTTACATTTGAGAAGTCATCATTTCTCGGTGATCCGTTGTTGCGTCTTCCATCCTTCATGCACAACTCTACAAACTACACAGAACGAAACACGAGTGAAAATCACAAACAGCGCACAAAGGTGGGTGCACTTTTGGTGATTGTGGTTCTGGCACTAGCTTTCATAGTCTGTGGAGTCATGTCACTCATTGTCTGTCTCCTTATAAGAGCGCCAACGAGTTCCTCAGGAGTCTTGCTGGAGGATACAGAGGGCAGACATGATTCTCCATCAAGCACTAGTGCATCCTCATCACGGTTGTGTGCATCCTCATCACGGGGTTCTGATGATGTTAAGGTTATTCGTTTGGACAGAACAAGCTTCACACATTCTGGCATACTGAAGGCCACGTGGAACTTCTCGGATGATAGAATTATTGGGAGAGGAGGATTCGGGATAGTTTATCGTGGAATCTTGCCTGATGGAAGGGAAGTAGCAGTGAAGAAGCTACAGAGAGAGGGAATTGAAGGAGAGAAAGAGTTCAGAGCTGAAATGGAGGCACTCAGTGGAAATGGCTCTGGTTGGCCTCATCCCAACCTTGTAACTCTTTATGGGTGGTGCCTTGATGGATCAGAGAAACTTCTAGTCTATGAATACATGAAGGGTGGTACCTTAGAGGACGTCATTACAGATAGAACAAGGTTTACATGGAAGAGAAGAATTCAAGCAGCAATCGATGTGGCACGTGCTTTAGTCTACTTGCACCATGATTGCTACCCTTGCATTGTCCACAGAGATGTCAAAGCTAGCAACGTGCTACTTGACAAGGACGGAAGAGCAAAAGTCACCGATTTTGGCCTTTCTAGGGTCATGATTTCTGAACATACTCATGTTAGCACAATGATAGCGGGGACCATTGGTTATGTTGCACCAGAATATGGGCAGACAATGCACGCCACTACAAAAGGAGATGTGTACAGCTATGGGGTGCTAGCAATGGAGCTAGCAACAGGGAGGCATGCAATAGACGGGGGCGAAGAATGCCTAATTGAATGGGCGACAAGGGTCATGGGAGACGGAAGGAAAGGGTTCACCAGAGCCATTATACCAGTTGCTCTATTGGTATCCGGCCTGGCAGAGGGAGCGGAGGAGATGTGTGAGTTGCTTAGGATTGGGATAAGGTGCACGGCTGAGACCCCTCACGATCGGCCTAACATGAAGCAGGTATTAGATATGTTGGTTAGTATTCCCAGCAGCCAAAGGGGATCCAGCCGTAGCTTCGGATCAAGTCGTAGCACTTCTCCACTGTTATGATGGACTTTCTTGGAACTCAAGAGAGACTAAAGTGTCCATAGTTCTTTTACAGATGTGTAATATACCTATCAGATTCTTCTAGTAAAATAGTTTTTTCCACGTATGTTAGTCTAGGAAAATGTAGTCAATTTTGTTTGTTTGAATCACAAAATGTTGTCTAAGAATATAGAGATGAATTAGCTTTTGAGATTTTTGCAATGAATTTGAAGCAGACAAATATTTGATCCACCTACAGAGTTACACTACAATATGTGGCAAGACTGTTCCCCTTAGGTACTCTAGAGCCACTCAAAGTCCCCATTTCAAGCAGAGAGTCCTCAGCCAGGAACTGTACAATAGCAAGTGCAAATAGAAGTCAGTCTATAAAGTCAACTCCTGGATCACGTTCGACGGAAAAATGTTAGTAGGCGTTTGGACATGTCAGTGATATGAAATTATGAGATGAAATCAGCGTCTGGTCATGCGATTTCATCTCATGACATGAAATCTCAAATTCTCTAAAAAAGCATGATTTGCGAATTTTAAACCATAATTTGAAAATTTTCAAATACAACCCACAAGTTTATATTTGGCAAAATACATAGACGCGCTCTCAATTTTTTTGACTTTTTTCGTATTGACACCTCAATTAGGCATGTTCCTATTGAACCCCAGATTCCTCTTTTAAGTGTGTCGCTAAACACAATTGTTGACATGACACATGTGCAATACACTTTTTATTAGGAGAGTGAGAAGTCATAATTGATTCTTATTTCTTTTTTAAAATTATTTTTTTGCTCTAGTCAAATTAATATGTTTGGTGAGATGCCTTTTTACACTTTTTCTTTCTCACTTTCTTGGTTGGATCTAGAAAAACTTATACTTGTGAATATAATGTTTTCTTCAATTTCTTGTAGTTAATTGTTAGAATATTTGTGATTCTTTGATATATTTTTCATTTAATTGAAGGTAAAATTCCCCCATAACATCTAATTCAACATCAAAATTTGAGATCTTATAGAGAAATTCAACATTAAGAATTCAATATTGTGTGTAGCCATTGCGGGTGGTTTGATTCTTTGGTTGTTTTCTCACTTCTTGACGTTCCTCTTTCTGTAAGTTTAGTAACTGCTCCTTATATTTTTGCACCTCTTAGCTGCTCACCCAGTAGATGTGATTTGGGTGTTGAATTTTAACGAGGTGGAGGCCATTGTCTGTGTTCGGTGATGGTTTACTGGTGTTGTTGTAGGTGGTTTGGTGGTGGTTTCCGGCAAAATTTTTATCAAAAAAATCAGATTAGAGGTTGTTGGGTGTTGTTTTGGTGAAAAAAAATCAAGGAGTGAAGGTGAGCATTAACGGTGGAGTGTTTGGTATGATGGAAAATGTTTTCTTGAAAAAAGTTTTCCTGAAAAAAAAAGTTAGTTTTCTACTTATTTTTTTTTGTGAGTGGAAAATATTTTATGATATTTAGTTGGTGAGGAGAAAATATTTTTTAGAAAAATATTTTCTAGTGTTTGATTGGTGAGTAAAAAATATTTTTTAGAAAATACTACTAACTGTTAACTAGTATATCAGTGCCTCTAGCAGCTCAACACTTTGTAAGAACTAATTTAAGCATAACAAATAATATCAATATCGAATACTAAAATATTACAATCACTAAATTTAAGCAACTATTAATTAACAAACATAGGAGACACTTTTCAACATTTTGTCAGGACAATTTCAAGATACTACAATCAATAGAAATATAACGAAATGACAAACTTATTCAACCTTGTGAAACAAGTTACATCGATGACAAAATGAAATATGCAATTAGTAAAAGTAACATAGGTAAGTCTTCTTCTATGCATATGAAAATAACAATACATTCAACGAAATTGAAAATGGAAAAAATTCGGGTTTCACTATTTTTTATTTCAAGCAATAAAAAATTAAAGCAAAGTATAGTGAAAAATATTTTCGAGTAATGTAAATTTTTTAGAAATATGAATTTTTTGAGTCATGTGAATATGAGTATTGTTGGGGTGGGGAAGAGAGGTGAGGGTGGGGGCATAAGTTACATTTATCATTTTTCGGGAAATGACTTCCCTTGATCCATGAGGAAAGTCATTTTCCCTCAAATAGAGGAAAATGAGTAATCATGGAAAATGTTTTCCCAATATTTTACTACAACCAAATAGGGAAAAATAGAAAAACATTTTCCAGAAAACATTTTTCCGAATACCAAACACAACCAAGAGAAAAGGCCAAAAAGTGAAATTATTTTTCTCTGTTTTAATTTTTTCTTTTTTGATTTTTTTCTTGGATGACATGTAATTTTATCATTGGTTATAATTTTCATGTCATGTCAAGTGACTTAATTTCAGGTGTCAAATATAATATGAAATTCTGCAATTTGTGCTTAATTGATAAAGTACTACAATTTATGAATAACTAAAGGGTTCAATATGTACCTGATCTAATTGAGGTGCCAATACGAAAAAAGGTCAAAAAGTTCGAGGTTTGTTTATGTATTTTGCCTTTATATTTGTAAAAAAGAAACTCCACCATTTATATTTATCAATCATTTATTTCATATATAAATAAAATTTATAGTTCATATTATTATTTTTACCAATATTTAAACCATTTATATCTCATTTAAGCATTACTCTCATCAACATATCAATCCGTTTGGTCGTGAGAAATATTTTTTTTTTTCAAAAAATCTTTATATTTTATTAAAAAATAATATTTAGTCATAAAAATTCCAAATGCAACTTGAAGTTCTATTTGGAGAAATGAAAACAAGTAGAAAAGTGAATACAAGTCTCAACTTGTTTTCATTTTTTTTTTCAATTTCAACTTCATCTTTATAGTTAAAAAAAATGACCAAACACAACTTCGACTACAAATTCAATTCCAACTCCAATTTCTTTTTATTTTCATGACCAAATACCTACAAAATTTGTTATTACTTCAAATCAATTCTTACTTTATCATTTATTATTCACCAAATTTATCATTTGACCAATGAATATTGTATTTTTTTTTAGAATAATTTTGTGATAGTGTATTATACGTTTGTTATGAACTTTTGCTTATTTGCTAAGATTATATATAGAATTGGGGTAATTTTAATAGTTTTTACAACTACATTTTTTTAATTTATAAGAGAAAGGATACAACTTAAAATTCCAAATTACATATTCAAACAAAACTTCAACTTCATCATCTCATATAATTTCATGTCGTGCCAAACAGACACGTATACTTCCACTACTACATCAACACACCACCAATTGTCAACGCGACGTTATTCATGATGACTGTTGATATAATTCAGATTTTCAAATCAGGTTGGCTTCATTCTTCGTGGGAATAATGTGGATAAGTGCTTAAGCATCATAGTGGTGCAATAAACTTTAGGGTTGCCTTTTAAGGTGTAAGCTCAAATGTCGAATCACACTGATATATAAGCACTGCTAATAACCTAGTTAAAATTCTTTCCCATCTGCTAAGAAAAAAGAAACACACTCTTAATAACGTGAGACCTTTTAGGAAAAACGGTGCAAGGTTGGCTCAAACGCGATCAATATCCGACCATGTTAAGAATATCTTTGGGCTAATGTAAGTATGTAACTACCACCTACTCCATCTAGCTAGGGGTCACCTTCGTTAGTTATTTGCTTCATTTTTTAGTATGTCTTGTCATTTATTTAACAAGATTATCTGAAAGCTGCTCCATATTCTTTCAAAGTATAATGACTCTGATGAAAAGTACTAATATCATGGCATGTGTGCAGGAAGAAAAAATAAAATGCAATTAGCTTCCTGTAGGCTTTTAAACAAACTTGAGATCTTATCTCATCCTATAAAGATCCTCTATGACCCGACCCAATAATGGAGGCAAAATGTTACAGAGAAAGATAAGCATGCTGGCACTACATAATGCAGCTTCCTGAAAGAATTAATCTAGTTTAAAAGGCAAAACGTAATACTAAATAAAGATAAACATGCTGGCACAACATAACCCTTGTTTTAAATAACAACTTGTAAGAAAAGACTAATATCCTGCTACAACATGTATTGATCGTATAAACTTTTATTTGCTTTTTGTCTCGATATATATAAGTTAAATCCTTAACAAAATTGAACAAGAGGTCTCCAAACAGGGATAACTTGAGCCCCATGTCAATTTATATTGGTGGGTCAAAAGTGCTTATTTTTTTAAAAAATATATGTTTGTCCAAGTTTGGAGGAAATTAGTGTATTTGGATAATAGCAGAAACTGTTTCAGAAGCTAATAGAAGTCGTCTTTCTCACCAAAAGTATTTTTTAACAACAACAATAACATATTCGGTATATTCCGACCAAGTAAGGGTCTGGAAAGGGTAAGTATATGCAATTCATATCACTACCTCAGAGGTGAGATCAGGGGCGGAGCAGCCCTTTGGCAGGGGTTCGTCCGAACCCCCGCGATGGAAAAATATACCATTTATATATGATTAAAATTATTTCTTATGTATCTATAGTAGGTGTTGAACCCTCTTTCGCTAGATTTTCTTCAAATATTGAACCCCTAAGTAGAAATCCTGGCTCCGCCTCTGGGTGAGATAGAGAGGTTGTTTTTTATAGGCCTCCAGCTCAAAATAAAACAATCTAGAAAAGAAATAGTAATAGGACAGGATACAATAGAAATTACCATACTCAATAATATCATAGACAAAATTCACCAAGTAATATAACAAACAATACAATATTCTGAAATAATACTAGTACTATAGCTACTAATGCGGATAACAAAGTCCTTTTACCTACTAGCACTGACGCACTCATTCCTACTATCTTTGATTCGCCTCCTCCACAACTTCCTATCTAAGATCACATTTTCGGTAAGCTAAAGTTGCTTCAATATTTCTTCGGTTTACCTCTATCTTGCCTGAATACATCCCTAGCCAACCTTTCACACCTCCGAACAGGGGCATCCGTGCCCCTCCTCATCATATATCCAAACCATCTCAACCTCACTTTCCTCATCTTGGCTTCCACCGAACCCACTGTCATCTTATCTCGAATAACCTCATTTCTAATTCTATCTTTTCCAGTACACCACACATCCACCGAATCATTCTCATCCATTCTATTTTTGAAAAAAAAAAAAGCATTTTCCAAAATAAACCGATTTTACGAGCTTGGCCAAACAAAATGAGCCAGCATATTGTCCGGATAAGAGCCGCATGATCCGAATTTTACGATTCTAGTACGGCATATGGGGTTCTAGCTATGAGTTTGTTATGTGTTTTGTCTACTGGACTCCACGATCATCAAAAGTTAAGAAGGACAAACAAATTAAATGTGATGGTACTCATGTAACATCAAAACTAACACAAAAAACAAGAAAATTAACAAATTAAATTTACTATACCTTCCAACAAGTTGAAAGAGATAACATCCAAGTTGGCTAACACGAATAAAAAGCAAGTGTAGGTGAGATTTGATAGTGATTTAACGTGGAAAAAGGAATTTTTCCATAATAGCCAAGTGGAAAAGCTATTAGCAAAATTGAGGCTGGGGCAGGGTGGAACTCAATGGCGGAGCCAGGATTTTCATTAAGAGGTTCAGAAGTAAATATATGAATTAGTTGAAGGGGTCAACATCTATTATACATACATGAAAATAAAAATAGTATAATTTTCTGTTGAAGGGGTTCGGTGAACCCCAGATTACAAGGTGGATCCGCCACTAACGGAACTCACTAATTTTAATGGTTCAAATCTTATATTTGGATTAGAAAAATGTTAGTGATCAAAAACACACTTTAATCATAATTTCTTTTACGAATTTCACACCTTAACTATTAATTATTTCTTTTATGTACTTAAACTATTAAAACACATTTCTCGGTCAACAATCAATTGTTTTCTTTTTCCACTCGAACTATCTTCATTTATTCAACTAGGTGTGTTTTAAATTTTAATACATAAATAATGTTGATTCAAGTAGGAATAAAAAACAACAAATTGTTAATTGGGATGTGAAACTCGTAAAAGAATAATAACCAAGTATATTTCGGACCACTGTCTCTTAAATTTTCTTACTAAATATGTATATTAAATTTATTTTATTTAATTGAGGTCTTTATACTACCATTTAAAACTCACAAAATTTAAATTTTGATTTTTGAATGAGCCCGTGCAACCGATCGAGGGAGAGAGAATGAGTGATATCAAGTCATAGAAAACATGTTTGGCATACCTCACGTGAATACTGTATTGAAAGAAGGTCCCTCCACTAATAAACAGCAGTTTTAATCTAGGGTTTGAGTTTTGTGCATTATTGGTGCATAAAATAGTTTATATTATAAGTTTAGGTGTACGCATCTTGCGCGTGTATTTTACTTTATTGAGTTCAAACGCTACATTAAATATGATGTTTATTTAAATAATAAAGATGAATACAATAATTCAATTCAACATCTTTTGAAAAATTTATTTAATTAAACCTAATTTACCAAAAAAAATTCTCAAAGTCGATCGATATTCATCTACCACCTGTAAACTGTAACAAAATAGTACGATGATAGATATATCAAAACAATACAATTAAATCTAACCTTTACATAAAAATTTCCTCAAAATCGTCCGACACTCATCTACCACATGTAAATTATAACAAAATAATACGACAATAGAGATATCAAAATAATACAACTAAACTTTACCTTTACACAAAAAAATTCAAAACAGAGATATAAATATAATACAATTAAACCTAAACTTTACCTAAAATAAAGATTCCTCAAAGCCGACCGACATTCATTTACCACCTGTAAATTCATCTACGACCTGTAAACTACCGTAAAATAATACAATAGTGATCATAACACTTCTGTTTTGATGAAAATAATTCTTGCCTTAGCGAAAATTTTGACATTAAAAAATGACTTGAATGATAACAAAGAATATATATATATATATACGCACACACACTCATTGAATTCTATTATGTTGAAAAAAATAGTGAAGAAGTTAAGGGTTAGAAAATTAAGATCCACCAATTTAGGCAAGTTAGATAGATGAGCATCAATCATGTTTTCCCAATAAGTAAACCAGTTTCTTCTCTACTTTAATGTGCATCTCAATATTTATAGAAGTATTTCCTTAATAGTCATTTCAATATTTATAGAAGTATTTCCTTAATAGACTCCTATTTTAGGAGTATTTTTTTAATCCTATTTTAGGAGTATTTTTCCTTATTGATCAGTACAAACGAAAATATTAATTGACTCCTTCGATATATTTTAGGAGTACCATATATTTTAAGAGTCTAGTTAATATAATAAAAATAATTAAATAATAAATTGAAGAAAATAGTGCAAAAAACAATTTTATTTAAAGGGAAGTCTTTTAACAAAGGGCAAAACGTTCAAATTACTTTTGTAACGATCTTCACACTTTTAATATATTATACATTATAGATATATATTATAGATATAGATTAGATAACTTGATATGTTATTACATGTTATTTAATTTTTTATATAAAAATTTTAAAAAAAAATTGAATAAATTTCAATAACATATCAAATTTAATTAATAATATAAAATATTTTTTGCACGAAGAATGCACAAAAACTTAAATATTTTAACCTATGATGGCAACAAACTCAGCTTGAGTTCCCCATTTCTCGAAACCCCACCACCAACAAACTTATGTTAGTCTATAAATACTAAGATAAGTAGACAGAGTGAAACATGAACTAGTGCTACTTAATTATAATAATAACCAATTAAGAGAGGAGATATATGGAGAATAATAATTCCCATGAGTATGGTAGAAAAGTCATGATGAAGGATGTCTCTCTTCAAGAGCTTAGAGAAAGGCTTGCTGAATTTTCTAGAGTTAGAGGTTGGGATCAATATCACAGTCCTAGAAACCTTCTTCTAGCTTTGGTAAGCCTCTATATACGTATACCTAGTTCAGAACGAATATGATCTTATTATAAATGCTCAACTTTATAAAGTCCTTTTGCTATATATATATATATACATAGACGAATTTAGGATTTAAAATCAGCAGGTTCGGTTTTTGATGTTTTTAGCATACTGAACGTAGTATGTTTCCAAAACCGTGAGCTCACTTGAATTTTCATATATATTTGTTGATATTTTTAGTGGACTTTCACATATAATCAATTGAATTAACCTAGTATAAATATAATATGGTTGCATCTAGTTCTGTATACGTACATAGTTCAAGCAAAAAGAAATAACTATATATAATATGTCTGGATCAACTTCTATTTACGTACATGCTTTGAGCAGAAAGTAATATCATTTGAATGTACAAAATTCATCCTAGATCGAACGTAGAGTATATATATATATATATACTTGTTGGGATCTAAAGATACTCTTACCATGATAGTGATCCTATATCATCTATTCTAAATCAAAATTCTATGGTCTATCCCAAAAGACCTCACACGTCGACATTAAAAAAAATAAAAAATAAAGGGCAGCCCGATGCACTAAAGTTTCTGCTATGCGCAGGGTCCGGGAAAGAGCCCCACAACAAGGGTGTATTGTACGCAATCTTATCTTGTATTTCTGTCATGACCTCCTAGTCAGATGACAACAATTTTACCAGTTACTCTAAGACTCCCCTTCATACATCGACATCTATAATTTCTTTTTTTAATTTGATTATCAATGTGAAATTATTTTCATGCAACAACCCTACATAATAAGAACTAGTCATATTTTTTTTTTAATTGCTCAATAGGTTGGAGAAGTGGGAGAATTATCAGAGATATTTCAGTGGAAAGGGGAAGTTGCAAGAGGGTTACCTAACTGGACATCAGATGATAAGGAACATTTGGAGGAGTAACTTTCTGATGTGTTGCTCTATCTTGTTCAGCTAGCTGATGTTTGTGGACTTGATTTAGGCCAAGCAGCACTTACTAAAATTGTCAAGAATGCCAAAAAATATCCTGTTACTAAACCTACTAATTAATTATCATAAATAGAAATATATACAAGTTTCTTTTTTTAGCCAAATATTGTTGTAGGCATCTTAAAAAGCTAGTCCTGTTATCTTCTTGTTGTGGGATGTGTTAGCATAGCTAATACTAATGTTTGGTTGCTTTGTATAACACTCAGCATTATCAAGTATGTTTGGTTGTTATTTTACTATCACATATGAATAAAATAGAGCAAACTTTATAAATCACCATATAGAGCAACTGATTAAATTTATTACAAGATAGAAGATGGAATAATTAATATGACGCATTACATCATGTACAACTAATTTTTACAAGAACTATTTCATGCAATCTAATTTTTGCATAACTCTAACCAACAACCGAACGACCCCTCTAACTTTTTATTGCTTGATGGTGTAATTTGGCTAGTTCTAAAAGTTTATTAACTTGATTACTTTCATAGTCATAATTCATAAATCCATGTTTAAACACTTTGTTTGTGAGTTTGTCCTAGTATATGATCATTAATATTTTTAGGGGTAAACAGTTTATTTATCCAACATGAAAATTTCAACAATTCTCAATAATTCACTTAATATGGTCTAGAGAAGTAGTTTGTCGCCTATCTGAACTTTTTACTTATTAATGAGAATTCAATTCTCCGTCTTGCAATTTCCTAGCCCATTTTCCCTACCCTAGCTAGTGTAATACAAAATGTATTTATATTTTTCCAAAAAGGAAAAGTTTTGGGAAAAAGAATTTAATTCGAAATTTACATTGCTTCTTGTTAGTCCAATATATAGATGTTGATTGATTTGTATTAATCAGCATATTACCAAAAAAAGAATAAAGTAATGGTACTAATTAGGTGCATAACAACTTTTAATGTACGAAGCTTAAAGCATTGGCTCCCACCTCTTACCCATTTTTCCAAGAAATATGAAAAAGAAGAGACTTTCACTTTTCCAACCATCCAAAAAGATAAAAAGAAAGAAATTAGTTATCCCATCTTTTATTTAAACTTTTCAATTGTCAATTATAATTAGATTCATGAATGACTAATTTTATTTTATTTTATTTTATTTTATCATTTTGAATTTAATAAATGATTTTTCGTAATGAAAAATGCGCTCAATAAAGTCATTAAGTTATGTTGAATACTAAAAAGTAGGATAACTTTTCCTAATTATCACGGAAAGTCATTAGGTGAAAACAGGTGAAATATTTTCTGTGATACTTGAATAAAATTAAATAGTAGTAACATTTGTGTTACAAAATTACTTAGAAACATTATGTGGTGTTTAAGTGAAGTTGAATGACTTTTTTTTTATATATAAAAATAACTTGATAACTTTTTTGATATAATAAGTTATATATAATCACACTTGAACCGTCTGACTAAAAATATTAAGGAAAAATAACATAAACGTACACTTAACTTATCATATTTACAAAAATCTCACTCTTACAAAGAAATTACAAAAATTTCAACTAATATGTATCTTCGTTGGATGTATCGGGAGCTAATGTAGCTCGACAGATCCAAAATCGAAAAAAATATATCGGGGCTAATTGTGTACCTTTACTAAGGAAAAAATGTATCTTCTTTGAATGTATCGGGAGCTAATTATTGTATCTCGATAGACTCAAAATTGGAATTATTTCTATAGTTAAACTTTAAATTGTCGAAATTTATGTTGTTTGCGTAAACTGTCTGATCCTCAAAGCATTCAGCCCAACCCATTTCTCTCCTCTTTTGAATGTAAGCCCACTCAAGTATTCTAATCCAGCCCAAACAATTTTTGTCCTCGTTGTAGACCATAAACACTTTGGTAATATCGAATGACGTTGAAAATGAGTGATTTTAAACTTTTAATATCCCGTTTATCGCATGAGCATTTAACTTGTAGACGTCAAGTTCTTGCTCATGAGGCAAACAAAATTACAAGTTTAAAAATCACACATTTCCAAGATCACTTTTGTAAATCGATGTAAGTCTCAAGATATAATCTCACTCTTTGCAAATTTCTTATTTTAAAAAAGATATAATATGTTGCATTACGTCCGACTTAACCTTATTATCTTAGGAAACAAAAAAATAAATTAAGACAAAAATAATTTATTTTGTTACAAATGTTATTCTATGTTGGATTAAATTAGATTGCATGCTAATCATTAACCTAAACTTAGTTGATGCTGATGTTTTATTAGTAGTGTTTTGTTGAAATCTACTACCATATTATGTCAATATTAATGCATCATTCCTTGTACTTTACAGTTAACACCACCACCAACATGTTTGTAATGATAATAATGTTCAATTAACGTAATTAATTCAAATTATCTGCCCATATTGGGGAATTTATAAGTTTATTTAATTATGTGGTTGCTATACTAATTAATAAAAATGTCCATAGCTTTGTGAACATGTAATATAGTGCAAGTGTACAATGCCAATCATTTAAAACTCAACCACTTTCTTGTCGATGATTCGTATTCGAATCTTGAATTAACAAATTAATGATGTTCAAAGGGAAAATAATTTAACAAGAAATAAGCAATCATTATGACAGCTTAGATAATAACATAAATAGTTATCATACTTTTAATTTGAAAAGTCAATATGGATTGTGGTGAAATGATTGAAATTCCTCTATTCTTAATTAAAGGTCTCAAGTTTAAATCTCACGAAAATGAAACAGATCTTGTTGAAAGCGTCACCATCAGAAATCGGTCCGACAATGTTTGAATTCAAATTTAATCAAATCTCAATACAAATATCAAACACCAAATATATAATAAAAAAATAATTTAAAAGGACGACTTTTTGTACAATCAACATAAAAGGCGAAAAACGCAGCTTTCTCCTTCCGTCTGTTGTTGACAAATTCAGATCAATAAAGATTCATACTAATTCAATAGTTGGAAAAGTATTCTAATTTCTACGTATAAAGCAAGTAGAAAGCCATCGAATGAAGTATAACATCTATATTTTTGGTAAAGCTATCACCTCTTTTATTCTTAACTAGAAGGTCAAAGTAGCATATAAAATTTTTTGATCTAATTAATTTAAAGTCATATTGCAAAGAGAGAAACTCTTTCTATTAGGTATTTATCTATTTTTAAAACTCTAACCTAAAAGGCCGTTAAGTAAAAGTAAAGAGATCTCATATGTCCCTAAATATACACTTTGGTAATAGTGCATTATAATAGACATCTTAGTTATAAAAGACAACAACTGATATTAGAGTCAAGTCCATTCTAATTCTTTGCTCACAGATATTGGCCCCTATGTTATATTGTGCATGCTCCAGTTAAGGAGGCTTGAGTTGTGGGAAAGTATTAAGAGTCCTATATCGAAAAGAGATAAGACTTAGACAATCATTCACCTCATGATTAACTTTTGAGGTTGAATTAGCCTCAAAATTCATTTCTTTACACACAGAGTGAAATTCAAAAAACAGTATATATATTAAGTACTCTTATTTAGGGGTGTACATCGATTGGTTTGGTTCGATTTTATGTGTTATTGGTTTGATTTATCGGTTTTCGATTTTTAAATATGTAAAACCAATAACCAACCAATAAAATATTTTCTTATCGATTTTCGGTTTATCGATTTTTGGTGGTTAACGGTTTGGTTTAACCAATAAGAAAATACTCATAAAATAAAAATAGCAACAACTAAAATAAAAAAATGAAATCTTAGTTACCGCCAAAATCATACACAATGCATTTTAGTTTACAAGAATCTTCAAACTTGAACTGAATGTTAGTTCGAAAAAAAAATGAATCTTAATTGTTGGAAGCTACTAAATGTTTCAAGCTTTCCAATACGACAATACCCGAGCTTTGTATTGTGCCTTTGTTGCCCTAAATAGGTTAATGCTTTGTGAATCTCTTAATTGTGAATAAGTAGTGTGTGCATGCGTGTGCGTGTGTGTGTATATATATTAGTAATGTAAATATTTATATATATAACACAAATAGGAATAAAACAATAACTTAGTGTATCCTTATCGGGTTATCGGTTTAACTGATAACCCAATAAGCTAAAACTAAAATCGAACCGTTTACCTAATAAATTTTTTTATAAAACTAATAAAAAATCGTTAACCCAATAGCATTTTTATTGGTTCGATTTATCGGTCAATTCGATTTTTGCACACCCCTACTCCTATTTTTTTTTTTAAAAGAATGGGGGGACAGTTCGGTATTTTAAAAGTCTCGTTGCGCAGAATTTGAGGAAGGATTAAACGATGAAGATCTTTGAATGCAGCTTTATCAAGTTGCGTCCATGGCTTGAACTCGTCAGTCATGACTTTCTTATTATATGACAATAACTTTACCAGTTATATCAAGACTCTCTTTTATTATATGGTAGTTTTAATTTGAATGCACCATTTAAGAAATTTATTTATTTCTCAAACGTAAGAGCTATTTTCATTAGATATCCTTAATTAGGTAATAATACCTACTTAATATAGCTTCTTGATTATTTAAAGTTCTCTTACCTAAATGAAAAATATAGAACAAGAAAACTAATACTACTTTTTTTGATAATATAAAAAAAAATATTTATTTTAAATTAATTATAAAAATAAAAAAGTGTGCTCCGTGTAATAGGAGGAATATGCTTTTGAAATAAAAAAGAAAAAGAAAAATGAAAGTGAACAAATGAAAGGAATAACCAACAATGAATTGAGGTGCAATGATGGATTGCTTCATTCTCAACGAAAGGTTTTTGATTTGAACTTGTTGGAAGCATTACCTTTTAGGGCATAATTCAAGTCATTTTTAAAATAAATTTTATAATGAGCAATTCAAATTAATTGAGTCATCTCGATTATTTTATAAGAAAAAAATATCAAATTTGTTCTTCTATTTTTAAAAATTGGTCAACTTTATCCTTAGTCAGAAATCATATTTACCTCGTTGTCTAAGAAAATTTTTGTATGTACCCTCAATTTAATCGAGTGCTTTAAATTCAGTAGAGTAACCTATTTTATTTTTAACAATGAATTATTCTAGTTAATTTAGAACATTTTGTTAAATTGAAGGATATATATAAAATTCTTGGGCAAATGTAACTCCAAAATATAATTAAAGATCAATTTTTAGAAATAGAGGGTAGATTTTCACTCTTTTCCCAATTTTGTAATGTAAGAAGAAAAGAATGTAAGGAAGTTAGGATTGGTGGATGGCAACAGGACAAGGATAGGAAAGAGAATCTAAAAACATGATCCATTTTTCTCACACACTTCATCACCTTGAAAAATCCAAAATAGATAAACAAAGATAAATCCAATATCTTGACAAATTCCATGTCAGTTACTACTAACTACTGTACTAATTATTCTTCTTTTCTCTCTCTCTCTTTCTCCATCTTCCTCTGTACGTATAGACTGGCCCCAGCAGATCCAAAAAGCTCCATTCTTTCCGCATTTTCGTCTTTCTACTACCTAACAAGCATCTTTTTTTTTCTTTTTTTCTTTCACACCCTTTTCTGTAAAGTTTCAGTTTGTCTGAGTTTTTTATACTCTTTTTGAGTTTTTGGATCATGGCTTTTCTTGGATTCCTTTCTTGCTGGGGTTTGTTTGCATTTTCAAGACTTCGGTCTTTGATAATTTCTTGAAATTCTGCTCATTGATGATAGTTTTAGTGGATTTATTTTGCTGGGTTTTTTTTTTCTGTAAAGTTTCAGTTTTTCTGAGTTTCTTCTACTCTTTTTGCCTTTGCATTTTCAAGACTTGGGTCTTTGATAATTTCTTGAAATTCTGTTCCTTGATGATAATCTTAGTGGATTTCGCTTGCTGTGTTTTTCTGTAAAGTTATAGCTTTTCTGAGTTTCTCTGTGGTGGGTTCTCTTGGATTCTTTCCTTGCTAGCCAAGAGCTGGAGCTAGAGGTAATCTTGAAGGAGAGATATATCTTGTTGGGTTTTGTTTTTCCTCCAAGTTGTTGCATTTTAAAGACTTGGGTCGTTGGTAATTTGTTGAAATTCTGCCCTTTGATGATAATGTTAGTGGATTTCTCTTGCTGGGGTGTTTTTTTTTCCTGAGTTTGGGTGATGAGTTTTCTTGGATTCCTTTTGTGCTAGCAAGGAGCTAGAGCTAGAGGTAATCTTGAATTAAATATAAATCTTGTTGAGTTTTGTTTTTTCTCCTAGCTGTTGCATTTTCTACAAGTTGTTGCATTTCTATGACGGGGGTCTTTGGTAATTTCTTGATATTCTGCATGTTGGTGATAATCTTTGTGAATTTCTCTTGCAGTTTTTTTTTTTAATCTGTAAAGTTTCAGTTTTTTTTTTTTGCCTTGCTACTTCTCCAGAGGTAGTGGTATGGACTGCGTACATCTTACCCTCCCCCAGACCCACTATATGGGAATACACTGGATTTGTTGTTATTGTTGTTGTTGTAAAGTTTCAGTTTTTTCTTCTGCTCTTTTTGAGTTCCTGGGTAATGGTTTTTTTTTGGATTTCTTTCTTGCTAGCAAGGAGCCGGAGCTAGCGCTAATCGTGAATGAGAGATATATCTTGTTGGGGTTTTGTTTTTCCTACAAGTTGTTGCATTTTCATGACTTGGGTCTTTAGTAATTTCTTGAAATTCTGTTCGTTGATGATAATCTTAGAGGATTTCTGTAGCTGTTTTTTTTTTTTTTTAAATTATTTTTCTTATCTTTGTTTGTGTATATATATGCTGTGTGGGGATTTTGGTGTAATTTCATCTTTCTACTCTTTCTATATTTGGGTATTTTTGTCATCTGTGCCCTTTGTGTGTGTTACTGTTGATTCTTTCAGTTGGATCTGTGTATTGTAATCTTTTACCTTTTAGTGATTTTGTTCAGATTTTTTTGTTTTAAGTGCTTTCATTTTCCATTGCTTTATCTGTATGACTGGTGATGAATGTTTGTTTCTGAGTTTTTGGAAATTCAAAAGTCAGATTTGTTCTTGTGTTGTCCCCAAACAAGTTCTTCTTCCTCTAATTGTTTGTTGGATGATGGATGTGTAACTCTGTATTGCCAACAGTTAGTAAGAGACCAAGTTCCTTGGCATTTTCAAAGTTTTGTTCGTTTCGTAGAATAATCTCATTAGGTCGTAAGGGAAATCTTAGTAGTTCAATTGGTTGACTACCTGAACTTTTACCTTATTGGTGTTGATTCTCCACCTTGTAATCCCCTCCCCCGTGTCCCCTTCCCCTACCCCCATTTTTTTCTTTTTAAATAAATATCATCAGCTCCTAGATTGTGATGCGAACTACTTTGAACTGGGTAGAATAGTCTTCTTGTTCCTTGTATGAGGCCTTTTGGGCAAAACCGTATGTGTTTGACCTAAAGCAGATAATATCTCACCATTTTAAGAGTATCTTCTTTTAGTCTTCTTGTTCCTCGAAAAAGAAAAAGTAAAGGCATTGCCTGGTGGAAATTTTACTGCAGTATATTGAAGTTGAGAATAATGTGCGACGTCCAGTTTTTATGCATGTTTACATTATATGTTTGTGTAGGGTCATTCATAGGCGGGAGGACAAAGAACAGCACATGCTTACTCTTTGTTGTGTTCTGTCCCAGGGAGGAGGTGAAAATGCAGTGCACTAACTATCTTCCAGGATTTTTCTACCCAAGAGATCATGTTGTCAGCCTTACGGGTAATTCACAGTCAATACCCCACGGTGATATCGCCTACAATAGTAGTAGAGGCTTCAATCTTGCATTTCCTCCATTTATGGTAGACCAGAGCCAGGAGTTCGTTTATCAGAAGGAAATATTGAGACAAACAATTCTCAAACATGAAGCAACATTTAGATATCAGGTATATACATGGGCTTTCCTTTGGCTAGCCTTTGAAACAGATTATTTCCATCTTGACGCTATATTCAACAGAGTCTTCAATTTATTTTCCTTGTAAATGAATTGCGCTAATATATCGTTTCATGTTTCTGGAACTAACTATCCTGATTTGTTAACTTATAAATTTGCTCCTTCTTGTGATTACTACAACTAACCTTTTATAGATGCTAGTACCAGATTTGGCAATTCTTCTACCTAGATATTCTTGTGCTTTCCGTTTTTTTTCCCCTTTCTCTACGTCATTTCGTTCTTTTTGTTTTTTGAGGATTAGCGTATGCTCTACATGTAACTTTGCAGTTGTAGAATTTGATCAATGGTCTTGAGCAGTGATGGCCTTGGGACAGTTGGGAGTGGTTCATCACTTGGTTTCACTTAAATGCTTCATGATGGAACAGAAGTTTGAATTGTGTTTTCTTTCAGGTCAATGAACTGCACCGCTTATATGGAAGACAAAGGGAGTTAATGGATGAGATTAAAAGGAGAAAACTAGCGGAGGATCATATACAGATGCAAGCTTTAGGGCCAAATACTTTTCTGTCTACGTTAAGGTCTGAAATTTTTGAGAAAACCTTTTGGAGCTCAGTAAACCTCACGAGCATTGAGCCATATCAACCAAGAAAAGAAATGCTTCATGAGTGCTTAATTTCTGGTGCTGATAAGACTGTGCAACCAGGTGGTGACTATCTTTCAGGTCTAGACATTGCTAACGAATGCAAAGCATCATCTTCGAAGAATGACACATCAGGGATGAGAGTGTTGGATCTTGAACTTCCAGCAGAAAAAGGCACTAATAATGGAGACAGGGAGCCACTTCAAGAAGAAAATCCTGCTACATGGACAAATTTTTTGATTTCAGAGCTTCGACCTCAATGTTCTTCGAAAGCCAACTTGGTTGCCTCTGGAGACTCTTCCAGTGCTCCCTCAAGATGTAGGGGTACCATTCTTTTGTTTGACCTAAATGAACCTGTACAACCTTTTGAGTCAGATGGTCTAAATTCTGCATTTGAATCAAATAACATTCGTGAGGAAATCAAGGACACGGATTTGGATTTATCCGGTGTGGCACGTGCAGAATGCTCAACTCTGAATAAAGAAGGTATCCTGAATTTCCCTTGAGAAAAGATTCTGATCATAATTCTGAAGATGTCATCATGTTCTTTTCCTTTATTGTCTTACACAATACCTGCTTTTATTTCTTCTGTTGCATCAGTATCAGTTTTTCCCTAATGACCGGCTTCTCCATAGGAATAAAGTCTTTCTATCCTAAAAGCTGTTTATAGCAGAAGTTTTAACCCTACAATTTTTATTATATGCACTAACAGGGAGAGATGAAAGAAACTTGAAGTCGTTTGATGAAGTTGCTTCCGCTGGGAGAGCACTTCTTCCATGTAATCAACCAGCATCGTTGCCCTTAGAAAATGTAGACAAGATTCATGCCGAAACCAGAACTGACAAATCCTTGCTGCTTTCTTCTTGGAGAGAATTTACACAGATCCCTGTGGCAGTACAAGAACTTCCATGCTTTAATACTGACGCATCATTCAGCAAGGGTACTAAGTCCTCTGTAAAGAAGTTTAATCTGAACCAAGGTGCTACAGCTACTCCAGCTTCTGGAAGTTTGACGTCTTGCTTTATGCAGCATGATGCAAGTGATAATTGTACAGGTGAAGACATTGCTGCTGAAAAAGACGATAAGTTTTCAGACTACACAAGTTCTGCGAAAGGCATGGACTGGAATTTGACACCTCCTACCTATTTGTCTGACCAATCTGCACCCTCCTCCGACATTTCCCATCTTAATCTCCCTAAAAAAAATGTACAGATTCATAAAAAATATGAGGTTCTACACAGTAACATGGTTCCTAATTCTACACCTGAATATAGAAAATGCTCCAGGGATAATCACCTTGTAGGTGCTAGAATTGATAGTAAGCTTTCAAGAGCTAATATTTGCATCGACTTAAACTCCTGCATCAAAGAAGACCTTTTATCATCTAGTCCAAGCGAGGCACCAGAGTCCACTGCAGAAAGAGTTCTGGAAGGTCCCGTTAGTCCAGAAAATAAGGAGTGTTCTCCACCCAGAGGAGATTCTCAGGACATTAATATCAGGACATCAATCCATTTGCCAAAAGGAGGTCATGGTGAATCAATTGAGGAACTTGACAGGGTTGCAGCTGATACACTTATTTTTATTTCATCATCTGTGGTCCACGGGTACTCAAAGACCGCCATTGGCGAACCATCTGAAGCTTCTAGCAACTGTCTAGGCCGGCTTGCTGAAGTTGCCTCTTCTTTGGCTAGTAGTCCAGAGAATGAAGTTGAACAAACCATGGAAGTCCATTGTGAGCGCAATGTACTTCTTTCTGACTGCAGTCGGAAGAAGCTTAATCTGAGAAAGGGGGACATAGATGATAGTCTTAGTCACTCCAAGGCTGCAAAAGAGACGGAAAAAGGTATTACGCTGTGTTATCAACCAAGGAGGGGTCAAGCAAGGAAGACAAAGGATCAGAAGGACCTTCAAATAGATGTGGTACCTGCAGTTGAATCTCTTTTGCATCAGGTAAAAGAAACAAATATTGCTCCAAAATCCGGTCCATGGAAGAAAAAACTGAGTAGGACGAGTTCGAGAGGCAAGAGACGGCCCAATGTCGGAGAGAGAACAATGAGTTCACTCCTACTGCAGCGTACATTGGATAACAAACACGGGATCACAGGTAGATTTTTGAAAGGTTGGGGGGTGACAAGAAGGCGGCAAACTGCCCGGAGAGCTAAGTCTTATGTGTCCTCCACTCTTTTCAGCTGATGATTAACAGAGTATTTCTGGACTCATATGTTTAGTATAGATTTAGAGCATGGGACTTGATGAGTTTATCTTACCTTTTTTATCCTTTTTCTTTGTCTTGGAGATGTTATGTACATATATTTAGATGAGAATTCATACGAAATACTCCATTTTAGTCCCGTGGAAATGTTCACATACAAGTTACTAATGACGGAATCAACCACATTTTTTATCATGGTTGGCAACTAATCTTGATGAATTGCTCTACATTAGTTTGGAATGGCCTGTTTTTCCTATGCATGTATTTTCTTTTCTTGTTTTCTTAGAAAAAATATTTTAAAAAATTTTCGACAAATGAATTTGGGAAAATTGAAAAACATTTTCTCTATACCTCACACATTTTTATCATGTCAATAATATGTATGCGTTTTTTCATTACCTATACACTCGAGCACAAATCAGGTTGACTTAAGGGTGAGACAAGTAAAACCCTTGCTTTAGGCCCCAAAATCTAAGGCCTCAAAAAAATTTAATTGTTAATTTTATAATTTCTCTTCTTTTTGACAATATTGAATATAATAAAAAAAACACCATCATTCAATAGAAATATTTTGAAACTTTGAATAATTAAACTATTCAAATCTTTATAATAATAAATAATATATTTACAATAACATCCAAGGTAATGTATTTTAAACGCATGGTTAACATATTATTAACTTGAATTAATCTTTAATATTATAAATAATAATATTATTATATAAAATATATTACTACACCAAAAACAACAATTATGAAAAAAAAATAAGAAAGAGTAATATTAATTTTTTATTTATTATGTATATGTATAATTTTAAGGTTTCTCATTAAAATTTACATTTAAAATATTAATTTTATTGAAACGTTCTTGAGGCGAACACACACATTAAAAGTTTTATATGCTTTATTCCATTTACAAATCTCTTGGTTGTTTTTGATTAAAATGACTTGGATTAAAAGCATTGAGGTTGTTACGGGTCACATTTACTAATAATATCATCTTGCATGTGAATTAAGACTTTCTATTTTCACTGTTGTAATGTAATTATTTGTAAATTTCAAATGTAAAAGCTCGCAAAAATGTCTCTAAAAAAAATTCTAAAAACCAATTCACCTTTGCTACAATTACGCTTATTCTCACATAAATTATCAAATTCTACTAATAAGATGAAGCTGTTTCCTCATTATTTTTTTTTCACATAACAAATTTCAGCCAATTGTTTGGCTCCCTCTTCCTTACGTGTAAGGAAAAGGTATAACTTACCTCCTTTCAACAAAACTATATATTTTTTTCCTTTTTTTTCCAACCATATTTTTTTCTTTATTTGTTAGGTAAAAAGCTTCTTGATTCTTAATGAGTTCTCCCCTTGATGATCAAAACTTCTTGTTTGTATTATTGGTAGTAACCGTTTGTTACTTTTCTGAAAGCTCTGATTTGTTTATTTAGCTATCTCCTAATCAATTATCTTTAACATAATCTGATTAAGGGTGTGCTGGAGAAGAGTAAGCAGGAGATGTAAATTTTTGGAATTTAATCCTTTTTATAATTTAGTTGAATGGAATCATATGGAACATCTTGTTTTATCCTTACAATGTGATTATTTTTGTGCCCTCATTGATTCTTATAGATACCTTTTTGGAAGATTGATGGTTGTGCATAGTGAGAGCTTAGTGCACCAGCATTTTCCCTCTATGGATTGTCTAGTAGGCAAAGGGTATCACAATTTCTTAGTTAGTTTTCTTGCAAGGAGTAGAACTTTTGGACATGTCTTGTTTTTGTAGCCATATTTTCGTTTTTAGCTTCATTGTCAACTATTTCGAAGGTTACACGCCAGAAAAGATACTCAAATAGTTTATTTTAAATTTGCGAAAGCAAACTTTAGATTGTTCATCTAGCAAATTGAAAATGGAGATGTGATTCTAATATCCTAATGCTGCTGATAATAGGGACTATCGAATATATGGAGAACTCTTACCCGAACAAACAAGATTATATATTTGATGTCAAGAAATGGAGATGTTTGTGTTATCAGCCTCTATGATGCTAGCGTCTTAGCAATATAGCCAACTTTGAGCATTAGGATTTTTCAGTAAATTCTTGATCAGGCGATGAGAATTTGTACTAGTATGTTAGGGTTAATTAGATGATACGAGTTTGAGTTCAATTTGGTGGACCGGACAGATTAAAGCAGAACCGAAAACTGCTGAAAAGAACATTTTCTTGCTGTCCTTTCTCCAGTTTCTTCCTCAAATTGTTGTATGAAATAAGTGATACATAGCATCTCTTTCGTAGCTTTCTATATGTTGTGTAGCTCCTCCAGTTAATATGTCCTTGTTTCTATCTATTTAGGACGCCAAACGTGTGAAATTGACGTTTCAAAAAGCACTGTGGTACTTCTTGCTTTCAGGTCCCGGTGAGTACTTATCTTTTGGAGGTTGAAAAGTAAACAGAAAACAATAACAAAAAAAATATAGCATTATGTTGCCTACTCTAAAGCCCACTATATCATACTGAATATATCTGCAGGGGTGTTAGTTTGTGATTTCATTTCCTTCTCGTACAATGGCTGAGATTGATGGTGGCATACCTGAAAACCTGGAGAAAATTGAGCCTATAGCAAGTCTTGTGAGAAGGAATTCAACTGGAAGTGTAGGTTTTGAAATGGGTGAATCCAAGGTCTTGTCACGTTATCTTGACGTTCCAAGAAGTTCATGTCATGATATGTGCAAATATGGTTTTGAACATGATTCTTCATTGAAGTCAAGGATTCCCCGGCCCTCAAGAGTAACATTAGGGAAAATACCAGAAAGGAAGAAAGTACCAGGCTCGACTAATCTACCTTCAGAGATCAAGAGGCAGACAAAGGAAATCAAAGCGTCTACCAAAAGAGCAGCGCCATTTGTGAATCATCAAAGTGATTCCAAGCTCAAGCCTTTGGAAGAAAATGCACCAAGAAGGCATCAAAGAAGACACAGTGACAACTTTATACTAGGGAGGTCTTCGAAATTCCAAGAGACTCTATTGAATGGATCAAGCAGTAGACAGAACCACAGCCGTAAAATGGAGAAAGACGGTGGATCCTCCGAGCTAAGCAGGAAAAAGAATGTTGTTACCTCAACAATTTCATCGTCTGCAAAATCTGCTGCGAAAAAGGTTTCAAGCACAGCATCCAGTAACAACTCCTCAAGAAAGACGTCTCAACATAACAGTAGGACTAGTCTTATACCAAGCAAGACTGGGCAAATCAGTCATGAAAGTGTGACAAAGAAGACGTCGCATCATAGAAAATCAATGACTAAAAGCAATGAGATTTCCAAGGAAAATAGTAATTCCAAAGAATCCTCTTTGGATAGAGAGGGTCCAAAACAAGGAAAGACGGCTTCATCATCCCTTTGTTCCCCATCACGTCCACCATCTTCAAGTGGCGATAGCTCAAGAAACATTGACACCACCCAGACGTTCGTTTCCTCATCTTCATTGATGTCATCATCATCAATTTCAGCAGATGAGTCTGCTAAAAGTGATGGAACATGCTCTAGCCCCAGACAAAATGGAACTACAAGTCAGAAGCAAGACACACAACCTGAGAGGGCTGGACAAGTTGGCTTAGAAAATGAAGATTGCAGTCCTAAAATACTCAAGTTCAGAAAAGGAAAGACAACTGATATCCAATCTGATAAAGAAAGTCCAAGGAGACAAAAATTTAAGCAAGTCATCATAAAAGATGCTTGCGAAAATGAAAGTGGTGATGGTAATCCTAGAGGAAACGGCTTGAGAAGATCCGCTGCTGATGCCCATTCATATGCAGCTAAAGACGAAGTTATGACAGTAAACCTTCGATCCCGTGCTATAGAACATACAAAAGAAACTCCAAGTTTGTTCAACAACGTGATTGAAGTAACTGTAAACAAGCTTGCCGAGACTAGGAGAAGCAAGGTGAAGGCTCTGGTGGGTGCTTTTGAAACTGTTATCTCCCTTCAGGATGCAAAATCCTGTCCAGTAATTGGAAGATCATAACGTGCTTTTCTCTTTGACAGAAGGAATCTGCACGCCAGGGGAAGGATTCCAAGCAGTAATCTTGATAATACTTTGTTACTGACCTTGTGACCGTTAGTTTAGGTAGTTTTAGGGATTGATCACTCAAATTTGATTTCTAATCGAGTTAATGAGTGCTTAGAACAGTCCATTTGGACAAATTTGGTTGAGCTTAAGACATTGTTCAATGAGTAACTCACCCATGTAAGCTTTCAGTAGCTGAGGCGTTAGCGTATTAAGTCTTACCATCAAGTCTTGGATTTTATTCTGCATAACAGAATAGTCAAGACTTTAAAATTCTCTGTTGAGGATGACATATGGCTATCCTAATTCTTTATGCTTGTACATATTTGGTGAATGAACGATAGAAATACCGGAGGATTACTCTGAAGCCAAGTTGAAATCAAAGTGTTGAATTTATATTCTTGTTTCTCAAAACATTCTTTGGCTTTACAAGACAGGAAAAGAAAAGAAGTCCAGCGATTAGCAGATCACTGACTGTTTGCAGTAAACTTTTCACTCTATTTTAAAAATTAAGAGCTTTGCTTCTTTAAACGCATTTCATCTCCCGTTAAAGATTCCACTAAAAACCACGCTATCGCCTCCTAATGATGCTTCCCACTCTGTGGACGAGGTCCTGATTTGAGTTAATGCAACAACCACCTCCCTCATTTCTGGTCTGTTAATTGCATTTTCACAGAGGCACCAGTCTGCAATTTCTGCCATCTGTAGGGTAATGAGAAAGTATCATCTCTACATGCATAGTTTACTGGCTATAAAAATAGAAGTAGAAGAATTCGAGACTTGAACATCAATATTTATCAAGATTTCCAACCTTGTATATATCTTCCATGGGATAGCATCCCTTGAGATTTTCATCTATAAAGGATTCCAATGTTGACTCTGGATCCTCGTCTTGGAAAATTTCGTGTATCTGACCATTCAGTGAACACCCTTTGTTGTTAATGGAAGACTACGTATGATGTATATAAGCTTAAGCTGCAACAATCAAGAAGGTGATCTCCTGACATCCATGTTCTAATAAATGCATACATCTCAGTTGTTCTTGTTTTAGGTTCTTCTTTCATATAAGCATTTTCATATTTCAAAATCATATTCTGAAATAGAGTTAATTTTCTCCGATAGTCATTCATGTGGTTGTGTTTCATTCTTCAATGTATCTCTGCTAAATGGTTAACTTACAATTGAGATGAGTGATTTCATCTTGTTTGGATCCCCATTTTCACGAATGAGTGCGCGTTTTCCTGTTATTAGTTCTGCGAGAACGACTCCAAATGCAAAAACATCGGTTTTGGTAGTTATCTGTAGCTCTTTCACAGATCTGTAACATATGGGACATCAGAAGCGAATTTTATAAATTCTTCATATGTTTATGAATCTGATATTACCAGACAATATGGCATTCCATTGTGAAAAACAAAAAGTGACTTAACAAGAATGGGTAAATTTAGATGCTTACTCAGGGGGAAGATATCCTGGTGTTCCAACTAGACGGGTCGCCAAGAATTCATCTTCATTGGTTCGACCTACTAGTTTTGCCAGACCAAAATCTGCAACCTATAAGAGAGAACTTTCTTGGATGTACTAATAGTGAAAACTAGAAATTCATTACTGAAGTTGTAGTCCCTTTATGATAAAAAAAGAAACAACTTTTCGATAGCAGTATTAACGGATAGACAATGCAGTTTCGTGCATGTCTCATCAATATGAATGATAAAGAAGAAAGATTGTCGCTGCCATAAGTGGAAAAACTGTGATATTCAACTATCCATGTACTTGAAGGAGGAGTCAAGAAGGCACCTTAGCTCTCATTGCTTCATCCAGTAGAATGTTACTTGTTTTTATATCGCGGTGAACATACCGAGATTTTGTATGGTCATGGATATACTCAATACCCCTTGCAGTATCTACAGCAATCTGTGTTCTTGTAGTCCAACTTAGAGGCTTATGACCTGGTTCAGAACAAGTGAATGTGAGCTAACTAATGATTCTGCCGAATTCTTCTTTTTTGCCTTTTGAAATCTTAGTTATTTTTATCCTTTTCGACAGTGGTGGAAGCTTCTCGGCTTGCTCTACAGGGTTGTACAGTTCGTCAACTTCAGTTTTACTTCATTACTTGATTCATAGCTTGGTGAACTTATCTTTAATTAGTGGAGTGTATTTGTCTTGAATCCCAATATCATGTAACATGAAATTCTGTATCAAAATGAGCTCAATGGTTGAATTTACATGTTATTGAATACCTTTTAGCGTTGGTTGATGAAGATGTTCATTGAGAGAACCATTTAGGATATACTCGTAGACCAAGTAGAGGTGATCATCCCCACTGGCATAACCCAACAGCTCTACCTACATGACGAACTCTTTGTAAGTACTGGAACATCATCATAGTAAAAGCAAAGTTTTGAGTGATTAAATTTGATCACTTACCACATTTATGTGATGTATCTTGCATAAGACTTTGAGCTCCGCCATAAATTCCTTAGACTTGTTAGACCTCATCTTTTTAATTGCAACTTCCTAGAATCAGTTTGGTAATTGTCTTTTAATCGCGAGGCACAGAAGAATCTGAGTTGGCTTGAGCAAAAATGAAGAGATGCAAACCAAAAGAAGCGTTAGATACCTGCTTCCCAATTGTCCCATAATACACACTCCCATATCCACCTACCCCGATAATCCTAGTCTCATCAAAATCGCTTGTAGCTTCTGCTATTTCCTCAAGACTGTATATTACTGGCCTTTCTGATTCAAAAACTGGCATGTCTGCAGTGTTAAATAAATTGATCGCGTTAATTTTATGCAATGAAAGCTTTTCCTGTTTAGCATAAGCTTATCATCACAACAAATTGGCAAACAGTAAACCTTCAGTATTATCTTTATACATGTACTGCTTCTGCAAAGACGTGGTTTTTTTAGTACTAAAGCTTTTGGAAATAGCTGCAGCATCCTCCTTGGCGCGTCTATGCAGTCTATTTCTCCTGAGAATAAACATCATCACAGTGCACATTGAAAGAACAGTCACAGCTGATACTATTCCAACAAGTATTGTCCATTTGTGTGCCTTCTGCTTCTTTCCTGGTTAATGATAGGGGAAACGAAGCAACGAAAAATCAACATAGTAATACATAGTTGATGAGATAAAAAAAAGGCAAAATTCTACGACAGATATAACTAACCGGCACTACTTGCTAGCGCTGGAACGCCATTTTTGTACATGGGCACATAAATCAGCCATCCAACATCTACGAACTGTGGAGTTGTCAAGTGAGGATTCAAGTTCTCTACGTCACTGACTTGAGAAGAAAGCGAATCTCCAATACTTGACAAAGTATCATGCTCCTGAACAGTATACGTCACCACAATTTTCTCTTCATCTTCCACACATCCACACAACAGATGCATAGTAACTACATCCCCAGCCCGGTAACTTTTTTCTTCTCCTCCAACTTTCCAAACCTGTCCACTAAAAATGTCATTAGAAACATTTGCAAATGTATCATCTGGCTGCAGCTTGTAACTCGTGTCATAGAAATATCCAACAGTTCCATTAACATCTTTGCAAGTGCAAGGTATATTAACTAGGTAGTCTTGTCTGTCATCATGGATAATCGGCTTGATTGCTGATGCATTGACAGCGTAAAAATTGGTGATATTCTGTGTTGAGAGACCGTTGTGCTGGTAGAGGAATGCGTTGCATGTCTTGATTTGATCGGAGCATGGAAAAGGGTAGATGTTAGTTAACTGAGTTGGTGCAGCAGAAGCCAAATTTGTTGTGGTCTTAGGAAAAATCAGAGGTAACATGAAGTAAAGAATGAGGATGCAAGACCAAGAAGCCATAAGCTAGCCTTGGCATGAAAAATACTATGCCTTGTGAAATAAAAGGAAGGCATATCAGGCCATGGAAATTATTATGACATTCTAAGAGAACAATTTCCTCTTTGTCATATCCTATTTGTTGCTTTGTTTGTTGACGTATACAGTAATATAAACATAATGCATCTTTGTAATGGCATCTTGCAGACATGCAGGTAATGAGACATATAAACAGATGATCCTTGTGGTCCAGCGCTTCTTCAGACACCGTGTATAGCAGGATCTTAGTGCACAGGGTGTTCCGATCGAAATAGCAGGAGTAGCTAACAATTGCTGCAAATCATGATGATGATAAATCAGATGACAAAGAAAACTATACCAAAAAACATATTATTTGAAATGATTTGGTCAAGTCACCTACATATTAGGAAATACAAAACAAACAAACAAAATCAATTGAGAGAATAATTGCTTCCTAAACAATACTTTCAACGGCTGCATTGCAGAAGCTATTCTATTATATGAGAGTAAAACATCCTTTATTCATAGAAGTTCAAATTAAAATTGTTCTTTTCCATGGAAAATCTTTTGTATAAAGTAACATTTTTTGAATTAAAACACAATTATCATAGAATCCAAATAAGGTCGAAATTCAGGCAAACCCTAATGCCAAGCTCCGCTCCC
>NC_061116.1:209747882-209753183 GCF_002878395.1 Capsicum annuum | reverse complement strand
TTTTTTAATTCTCTCTTCAAATAGTAAAATATCATAGATGAAAACATATTGTAGTGCTATATCATATTGTATTTTACAATGTTACTGTATCAGTTGGAATATTTTCTTTTAAAATATTCTTCTGTTTACAATGCATACTTGCCGATTTTTACAATGCACAAATGGAGATATTTGTGACTAGAATTTAAGTAGTATTAGTGCTACTCTAATATATATATTTTCTTTTTGACTCCACAAGAAGTTGCTTTTCAAGGCAAAATTTGCAAGCTATTGTAAAGCTGTTTAAACCAATGCTGTGGAGGTGGAGTTTCCTAGTCTGAGGAAGCCAATTCTTTAGGTGACCCTTCAAGGTTTTATCATTTAACATTAATGGAACTTAAGATTAGCTGTTGTACAACTACAAATTAATAGGTGAAAAAAATGCTCAAACCTAACAATTCTTAATTGGTATCTGTCTTTGTATATGAACAACATTTTAAAATGAAAAAATCAGAGAGTCTCAAGGTTTTTGACACTACTAACACTTGTTCCTTACATCTTTCACAACTTTGAATAATTCGAATTCATTTAGCTCTTCGATGAACTTTCAAAATATGCTCCCCTCAAAAAATATATATAGCTCAAGTCATTATCATCACCACCTATTACAATTAAGATTACTATTGTCTATATATATATTAATTTATGAACTAATAATGGTAGTCAAAACATAAGATTTTGTTTAGTGAGAACAAATTAACATTGGTGCCGGCGAAGCAAATAAGTCATGTATCACGTACGACTGATATAAAGCCGGCTACTATTTCTGATCCATGTTATATACTACTATATACTACAATGTTTCAATTATGTCTAAAAAAATGATATTGAAGAAATATAATGTTATCAGCACAGTTTAATATGTGATAACAAGTTAGTTACGGTCTATCAAAATTATTTGGCTTAATTAATTTATCAGCAAGTTGGAAAGTTTTTGATCTACCAAGAATTAGCAATTCATTGCCATTTGGAGATAGTATCATCAGAGGCAGACCCACGTGTAGCGGTGGGGTGTACGTGCACCCGTTAACGTCGAAAAAAATTGTGTGTATATATATGTATATACCTTGATAAATTTGAATATATACTATAGTGCACACCTAAGGTGAACTCTCCTTCACCATTGACCTACCACAACTAATTGTTAAAAATTGATAAAAGTAAACTTCACATTTCAATTCTTCAGATTTAAAGGCTTATTACCAAAGTTGTAACAAAAATCAATGAAATGGGGATTCGAACTCACAACCAATCTCTATAGTGAACACCCCTTCACCACTAACCTACCACAATTGATGGTTATAAAAGTAAACTTTATATTATAAGAAAGTAAAGTTATTATCTTAGAACTCATATTCGTTCGATATAATTATTTTTGCATTATTGTTCATGCCTTTGGCGACCAATTGAATATGATAATATCCCTTAATCGACACTCAAAGTTTTTCTAACGTTTAAAGATAATATTGGTGCACCACAATATTATCAAAAGCAATAAGCGTAAAAAAGCTTCAAGGTCTATTGTGTTTAATCACAAAGTACAAATAAAGTGTGAGATTTAACAAAAAAGGCATAAAAGGAGAAAAAAAATATAAATATATGTCTAGTACAAGGCTAATAATACAAGTATGAATGAGAAATATATGAACAATTTTTTATTTTATTTTTATAAAATGAAATATCAATTGTTTAGCCTTCGTCTAGGAAAAGTATGTATAAGAAACTAGAACCTAAGCTGCACATTAAGCGAGACGAGAGTTCAACACATTTTGAGTCTTACTTCAAGGCTTATGCGCGCCTTTGACAACACTGGTGCACCCACAGACTTCAAATTCTGGGTTCGCCACTGAGTATCATATAGCAAATGTTCAACGGACTACCACACCAAAGGATGTGGCGCAGAGAATGAGGTTGTTCCTCCCTTAATCAGAGGTCTCGGGTTCGAGCCTTGGGTAGTCATTTAGCTTTGTGTCTATTACACAAAAGTCTTTTTTTTCATTCATTACACAAAAGTCACTATGACCAGATTTTACAATAATTCCACCGAAAAAATGTCGTGACAACCTTAATTAGTTTTTAATTTTAATTTAAGAGAACATAGTATATTACCCATATCTTGACCCTTTTTACATACCCAATCCAATTTTTTTTATGGATTATTAACGGAAGAGTACCAATTTCTTAATAGATTAGGCTACCTAGTGAAGATTATTTTCATTAAAAAAAATTTAGTTGATATTTTTATGAAGCTAAAATTATACTTATATATAAGGGAGGATATCAAAATTTGATAGTTGTCACAATGGTACTATGGTAATTTTAGTTTTCTTAAAATCCTCTAAAATTAAGACATATGTTGATAAATAATTTTTTCCTTTAAAATTATGACATGTAGTTGATAAGATTAGGGTAATTTGAATTTTTTTAAAATCCTCTAAAATTGTGACATGTGGTTGATAAATTACTTTTCTCATCTAAAATTGTGACATGTGTCACACCCATTTTTTCAACTCCCAAAAAAATTATTGATTTTAAGTTTTGAAAGGGTTTTTATTATTAAAGTGACAAAAAATTAAAAATTTGCTTCGAAAAAGGATTATTTACATTTTTTATTCAGAGTCGCCACTTGGCATAATCGGGTGTGCCAAGTCACCTTTGGAAATCCTTTCTTCAAAATGGTTTTTGACTATAAAACTGATCTGCGAACAAAGATTCCGGCTAAGGAATTCTGTTGACCGAGGGGAAGGTGTTAGGCACCCCTCGATCCTGTGGTTTGACCACGATCGCTTGGTGGAGCATATCGGCTAATTTGACATTACAAGTGTATAAACCACACAAAAACATACAAACCAATCGATCAAACAAACAAAACAAACAAATCCAAATTTATAGTATCCATCCAAACAATTCGAAAATAAAAAAATACAAAAAATATAAATCCTATTCTGAACTAATCCTAAATTATGCTCCGACGTTTTACCCGATGCCTTTGGCCTTTATCACGGACATCCTCCAAGTACAAAATACTCTGGGGCATTCCCCGAATAAAATAATATAAATACTTCGGGGCATTTTCTGGCCAAATGATACAAGTGATCCCAAAGTGATAAAGCTAAAAACCATTCAAGCACACAGTTCAAATATCCCATCAATCCACAATCCCTAAATTTGCCTACCCGACATATGTTTGCCTATCCCACTCGACCTACCATGATACTATCAAATTCGATGTCGATAAATCAAAACCACAATAATCACTTTATCAACTTTTAACTTTCGCCCCAAAACAACCAATTTTAATTCTCAAATGAGATATCACTTCATCACATAATCCATAATCCACAATCAAGGAGTCAAACGACGAATCAAAACAACCAACAATTCACATCATCACAGATTAACCAACACGATATTCAATTCAATGCACCAGATATCATCAACAATGAAATAAAAGAGGTGAAAGAGTAGAATTGGACCTCATTTAAAGCTTTCAAATTCAATGTTATTCGAATAAAAGAAAGTCTGCACCTGAAAACCTCGAACCGAACCTCAACCATGACCAAATTCGACTCTGTATAGAGAACTAATAGCCAGACAGCTTCAAAACCAGTGGGAATAAAACTTTAATACGGAGTCAAAATCACCCCAAAACCCGATATCGACCATGAACCACAAAATAGGCAAATCCAAAACCCCAATAATACGATATAAAATTGAAATCAACGTATCTCGAGCTTCGGTGAGCTCCGAAGACAGTATAAAATGACGGTTCAAGTGAATTTTAGTACTTTTGGGCCTGACTTGCTTGAAAATCAAAAGAAACCAGGAGATTTCAGGGGTTTCGAGATTGGGTCGAATCTGTTCAGTGTTTCGAAGCTAATTTCGGTGAAAAATTCCACCAAAAACTTGAATACCCTACCAGGAAAACTTGAAGCTCGGCTGGAACAGTGACCAAACCCATAAAATCTATTCCCGAATAACCTCAACCCGACCTCATTTTCTTCTCAATTTTAGATTTCGACCTCGAATCAGTTCTCTCTCATCTCCCTTCTATATATCTCTCTCTTTCGTGTGGGTGTATGCAGCATCAAGAAAAAAGGGAAAAGAAAATCGAGTTCTTCTTCTCTCAAAATGACGCGTGTGTGTTTGATTGAAAGAATTTTGTGTTGCGTGTGTATGGTTGTTGTTTGTATATAATTATGTGTGTACTGTTCGGTGAGAATTGAGAGTGTATGAATTGTATATGGCAGTGGAGTTGTTATTGGAAAAGTGGGGCGGGCATGTGGGGGTGGTAGCCTAGTGGGTGGATTAGGTGAGGGTAGGGGTAGGTAGCGGTAGGGGATAGGTAGGGAGAGACAAATTAGTAGAAATTAGTATTTTGGGATAGACAAAATTACGTGTCTACATTATGCCCTCTTTGAATGTAAACACAAAGTGTTTACAGACAAAGAAGTAGACAACGAGATAGAATTTTATCCCGAGCATTATTCAAAAGAAAGAAAGAAAAGGGAGGAAGGCAATTGAGTCTGATTTTGGGTATTCTACCTGTCTCAAGTTATGTGATAGTTAAGTCACATGTAGTTTCAGGGTTGAAAAAGAGGTGGACTATACCGAGTTAGAGAGTCGAGTGAGGTCCCGTTAAGGTGCCGATCTGCGGCACTGTCATTACATCAAAAATAAAATTACAAAATATCTATCTATACAGCATCTCTCGATTCTTGTCTCGGGTTTTCGATGCTTTCAAACGTGACAAAAGATCTGATCATATTTCGGTTGAACTTGAAGATAGATTCTTTCTACATACAAAATTTGGTGTTGGAGATGAACTCAAAGTTGGCCATGTTCTGCAGGTGGTATCTCTGAACTCGAACCTGGATTTGAAATTCTTCATCCTATTCTTCAGGCGGGCTCCTGACTTGCAATTTTTCACCTTGTTTCTTGGCTTTTCATTTATTCACCTTGTTGTTTAACTTTTAGTTTCATCACCCTATTCTTCAGGCGGGCTCCTGACTTTCTATTTCATCACTTTTCAGTTTCATCACCCTGTTCTTCCGGCGGGCTCCTGAAATCACAATAAAACTAGAAGGAGAATTATCCTAAACAAAGATCATGATAAAGAAAGATTTCATTGTTTGAAATTACAGTCCTATTTTCCAGGAGGGTACTGAACAGAAAGTAAAATCCCATTTTCCAGGAGGGTCCTGAACAGAAAGTAAAATCCCATTTTTCAGGAGGGTCCTGAACAGAAAGTAAAATCTCATT
>NC_061116.1:209724378-209747782 GCF_002878395.1 Capsicum annuum | reverse complement strand
TCCTAAACAAAGATCATGATAAAGAAAGATTTCATTGTTTGAAATTACAGTCCTATTTTCCAGGAGGGTACTGAACAGAAAGTAAAATCCCATTTTCCAGGAGGGTCCTGAACAGAAAGTAAAATCCCATTTTCCAGGAGGGTCCTGAACAGAAAGTAAATTCCCATTTTTCAGGAGGGTCCTGAACAGAAAGTAAAATCTCATTTTTCAGGAGGGTCCTGAACAGAAAGTAAAGTCCTATTTTCCATGAGGGTCCTGAACATAAAGTAAAATTCCATTTTTCAGGAGGGTCCTAAACAGAAAGTAAATTTTCATTTTTTAGGAGGGTCCTGAACAGAAAGTAAAATCCCATGGATGTGCATTTCCAATGGTATCTGAATTAAGTGGAGAGAATTTTCCCCTGTTTCAACAAAGAAAATTTATCATTTAAAACTTAGTGGTGCCTTGCAGCACTTGGCTTCCCAGATATCTGCTCCAGCACTCGTTCCTTTCATCTTTATTTCAGATTGCTTACACTTGCCCCTGTCTTGTCGCATCATTGACTTAAACCAAATTGAGGGTAACGACCTTGACTCAAGCACTGAGTTTCCATTCTACCATGCCTCTGAGATGCATTTTTTGACATCTGATACTCCCATGAATCCAGCAACCTGTCGATTGATAAACTACCTTTGTCTTGCTTTGAATTATGATCGTGTTTCTCTCATGTGCTGGTCTTGGCTTTCCCCATACAATTGGGAAGACTGATAGCAAGTTTTGAAGTCCTTTCTCACTTATTTTGACACAGAATAGACTCAAAAATGTAAAGGAATGACGGTGAATTTCTTTTGATAAAAGACATAAAAGAACAAAAACATGAATGTGTAAATGAAAGAAAAAGGGCAATGTCCCTTAGAAAACTTATCTGAATATGGCAACCAACTCCAATGACTATGACATGCATTTTGGATTGAGCTGCCTGATCTTCCTATCCAAACTTTCCATTTGCTTTTAAGTTCATGCCTTTGCCTCTGAATTGCTTCTTCAAGCCCGTTGGACTCGTACAATTCCTTTAATTGACGACATCTTGAAAGATTTTTGCCAACAATCCTCTTTCCTTTTCACTTTTCTCAAACTCGCCATCTTCTTACGGTATCCGTGGGGGTTTTCACCAATAAGACTCTCTCATTTTTTTTTCTCTCAACTCACCATCGCCTTATGGTGCCCGTGAGGGTTTTCACCAATAAGACTCTCTCTTTTTTTAATTTCTTTCCTGATTCCTTATGCTGAGGGAGACAAGTAGTTTTCAAAATGAGTCATCATATCCATTGCATACTTAGCCTTAAAATTCTCAAAGATTGATCTAAAGGTCTTTCTTTGGTTGTATCTTGGCTTTTGGATAGGATTAGAAAGAAAGGATATCATGAGGCTCAAACGACACTTGAAATGGGGTAAGACTTACAACTTTTGGAATCAACTAAAACAATGAGGATTAACTCATGCCCCAGTTTTTTACTGGACAATTCTAAATTATTTATTTGGTTGGACCGAGCCCCAAATAGGGCAGCCTACGTATCTCACTATTGAAAGAGGAGAATCAGATCGCACGTAGTTCCATCAGTTTGTTCTTTGTTTTGGTTTGATTTTTTTTTAATTAATTTTCTCTTTTTTTTCATGTTTTTTTTTTTGATACTTTATTTTTTGACTCTGTTTTGATTCCAAAAGAGGGGTATGAAAGAAAAATAAAACTAAGCTCAAACGGGGTAAACAAAGGATGACACAATGTTTGGATAGCAGAATGAAATGCCTTCATTATATCAATCTTCAAAAAATACTAGTACTAAATATGCAATAGAACCAACAAGGAATAAAATATCATACATAATATCTTTTGACTGCATCTACATTGATAGTCATTTCTGTCATTTTGCCTTCAATATCTTTCAAATATAAGGCTCCATTGGGCAACACTTTCTTCACAATAAAGGGACCTTGCCAATTTGGGGAGAACTTTCCTTTCACTTTGATCTGATGAGGAAGGATACGCCTCAATACCAACTGACCAACTTCAACATATCTGGGCCATACCTTTTTGTTATACGCTCGATTCATTCTCTTCTGATACAATTGGCCATGACATACCAACCTCAGTCTTTTTTCATCAATCAAGCTCAACTGTTCAATCGGGTTTTGACCCACTCATCATCATCAATCTCTGCTTCAACAATGACTTGAAGAGAGGAAATTTCAACTTCTGTGGGAATGACGGCTTCTGTTTCATACACTAATAAATATGCGGTTGCCCCTATTAAAGTGCTAACAGTAGTGCGATAACCTAGCAGTGCAAACGAAAACTTCTCATGCCATTGCCTAGACCCTTGTATCATTTTCTGCAGTATCTTCTTGATATTCTTATCAGCGGCTTCTACAACACTATTTGCTTTTAGAGGATATAGAGTGGAATTTCGATGTGCGATCTTAAACCGTTAACACACTTCTTGTATCAAATGACTGTTAAGATTGACAGCATTTTCTGTAATGATCATCTTTGGAATTCCAAACCTACAAATGATGTTGGCATGAACAAAATCTACTACCACCTTCTTTGTTACTGACTTGAAAGTTACTGCTTCCACCCACTTTATGAAATAATCAATGGCCACCAAAATGAATCTATGTCCATTTGATGCCTTCGGCTCAATCGGTCCAATCACATCCAATCCCCAAGATACAAACGGCCATGGAGCAGCCATTGCGTGTAAATCAGCAGGAGGAGAATATATCAGATCACCATGTACTTGGCATTGATGACACTTTCGAATAAATAGAATAGAATCCCTCTCCATAGTAAGCCAGTAATAACATGCTCGAAGAATCTTCTTTGACAAGACATAATCGTTCATATGTCGCCCACATATTTCAGAGTGTATTTCAACCATGATTGTCGAGGCTTCTTTTGCATCCACACACCTCAAAAGTCCTAGATCTGGGGTTCTCTTGTATAAGATTCCCCCACTTAAGAAAAATCCATGCCAAACGCCTAACAGTCCTCTTTTGATCACTGGTGGCATGTGTTGGGTAGTCTCCTGACTGAATGTATCACTTGATATCAAAGAACTAAGATTCGCCATCGAGCTCTTCTTCAACCGCATTACAGTAAGCATGTTGATCATGACTCTGTATATGCACTGGGTCGATGTAGGCTTTATCAGGATATTGGAGCATTGAAGACAGAGTGGCTAAAGCATCAGTAATCTCATTGTGAATTCTCAGAATATGCCTACACTTTACTGACACAAACCGTTAACATAGCTCTTGCAAGCATTGTCGATACGGTATGAGCTTTAAATCTTGCGTCTCCCAATCGCCTTGAATCTAATGGACGAGCAAATCTGAATCTCCCAACACTAATAGTTCCTAGACTCCCATATCAAAAGCTAACCTCAAACCTAAAATGCAAGCTTCATATTCCTCCATGTTATTGGTACAATAAATTCAAAGTTGCGCTATTACCGAGAAATATTGCCCCAATTCAAATATAAGAACTGCACCAATTCTGACTCCTTTCATGTTGACAGCTCTGTCAAAGAACACTTTCCAACCTGGATCAGTATCTATAACGATTTCATCAACACACAACACCTCTTCATCAGGAAAGTATGTTTTTAATGGCTCGTACTCTTCATCAATAGGATTCTCAGCAAGATGATCTACCAATGCTTGGGCTTTCACAGCAGTTTGAGTCACATATATAAGGTCGAACTTGGTAAGCAATATTTGTCACTTTGCTAATCGACCGGTCGGCATAGGCCTCTAAAAGATATACTTTAAAGGATCTATGTAGAAGATGACATAAGTAGTGTAGGACAAAAGATAATGCTTCAACTTCTGTGCTACCCAAGTCAGGGCACAAAACGTCCTCTCAAGAAGAGTGTACCTGGCCTAACATGCTATGAACTTATTGCTAAGATAATAAATAGCTTGCTCCTTTTTGCTCGTGATATTATGTTGACCCAACACGCTACCAAAAGAATTGTCCAAAATCGATAAGTACAAAATCAACGGCCTGCCTGGCTCAGGTGGCACCAGTACTGGTAGATCTGAAAGATATCTTTTGATTTTATCGAATGCATCCTGACATTCTACATTCCACTCAACAGTAGCACTCTTCTTTAGCAACTTGAAAATGGGCTCACAAGTGATTGTGAGTTGAGCAATGAACCTTCTGATGTAGTTCAGTCTACCAAGAAAACTTATCACCTCCGTTCTATTCTTGGGCGGCGGAAGATCCTGAATAACTTTAATCTTCGAAGGATCAATTCAATACCCTGACGGATGACTACAAACCTCAACAACTTTCCAGATGGATCTCCAAAGACACATTTTGCCGGATTGAGCTTGAGATTATACTTGCGAAGCCTCTCAAAGAACTTTCTTAAATCTTTAACATGGTCAGCCTGACTCTTTGATTTAATAATCACATAATCTACATAGACTTCAATCTCCTTATGCATCAATCATGAAACATGGTGGTTATGGCTCTCATGTATGTTGCTCTAGTATTCTTCAAACCTAATGGCATCACTCGATAACAATAAGTCCCCCATGGTGTGATAAAAGACGTCTTTTCTGCGTCTTCATCATCCATAATGATCTGGTGGTATCCGACATAGCAATCCACAAAAGAGGCTACCTCATGTTTAGCACAATTGTCCAGCAAAATATGGATGTTACGTAGCATAAAATCATCCTTCGGACTTGCTCTGTTCAAATCACGATAATCAACACATACTCAAATTTTGCTGTGTTTCTTTGGGACAGGAACAACATTGAATAACCACGTAGGATAACGAGCTACTCGAATGACTTTGGCTTTAAGTTATTTCATGATTTCCTCCTTGATTTTGATACTTACATCGGTTTTAAACTTTCTCAACTTCTGTTTCACAGGGGGGAAGGTAGGATCAGTTGGCAATTTATAAGTCACTAATTCAGTGCTTAAACCAGGCATAACATTATAAGACTATGCAAAAACATCCTTATAATCAATTAATGCTTGAATCATTCCATCTTTTAGTTGTGGCAAAGCATGTATACTGATTTTAGTTCCCTTAATATCTTCTTGATTCCCTAGATTAATTGGCCTAGTTTCATTCAAATTAGGATTCGGCTTGTCTTCAAACTGTTCCAACTCTTTGCTTATTTCTTCTAGTGCCTCTTCTTCATCATATTCCCCCTCTTGCTTCATTATATCTTGATTAGTTTGGATTTTAAGATCAGGATAAAATTCATGCATGTCATGTCATTAGAGTCAGCATAAAGAGAACTGTCTAAAGAAAAGACAAAACAAAATACATTAGACACAAAATAAAAGGGATATTGCATTTCATTAAAAGGAAAAGATAGAAGGGTTTAAACACAAACAACAGAATATAAACAAGTTAAATTCCGAGTTACAAACCTGGAAGAACTCAAAAAACTAAAAGAAAAACAAAGCAAACTCCAAAACTCTCTCCTGACGGGGAGAGGAGTTCCCAACTGTTGTGACGGATAGCTGGGCTCATGAACTGCACATCTGCCTTACTGGTACCTTCTCCTGCTTTAACCATGTCAACTTCAATCAACAGGTTCTGGAAGTCATCAACTAATTCAGCTTCAAATTCTACAGGCTTCGTAACACCGCTCTTGACAAATGACTCACTGAGCAGCGGCGTTGGGCGGGGGAGTGACCATGCTTCCTTTTTCCTTTCCTTGGCCTTTTTCAAATCTTCAAGCGTAGGTTTAAAACCCAAACCAAAAGTGCCCATGCTCTTCCTCGTACATATGGGATGAGCTATACCGTGCAGAGACACTTCTAAACCCTTTCCTGGCTCGAATCCATATTTTAACATTTCATATCATCATGACAGAAGCGGAAGACAATTGTAGCCCTAGCATAACCTGCCCTTAAAAGATATGATATACCGACACTGTATCAAAAGTTTGATAGACAAATGTCTCCTCTACGTTGTTCGCTTCAATAAGTGATAAGGGAGAATCTTCATAAGCGGACAAATCTCCTTTACCATGAATAACCACTTCTTGCCTGTCATACTTAAACTTGATCATCTGGTGCAACATAGATACAACCGTCTTGGACTTGTGGATCTACGATCTTCCCAATAACAAATTGTAAGAGAAGTCGATATTCAATACTTGAAACTCTATGGCGAATTCAACAGGCCCTATAATCAACATCAATTCTATTTCGCCAATGGAGCTTGATTTGCTCCATTGAAAGCTCTGACACATACATTGTTGGGCCTGATCCTCTCAATACCAATGTTCAACTTTTGCAAGATGGAAATAGGGAAAATATTTGTGCCAGAATCTCCATCAATCATGACATGAGTGACGTAAAAATCTTCACACTTCACGGTAATGTAAAGACTCTGATTATGCCCCGTACCTTCAACTGGCAATTCATCATCAGAGAAGCTGATTCGATTTACTTCAAAGAATTTTTTAACCATTTTCTCAAGCTAATTTACTATAATCTCCTTAGGAACGTATGCTTTGTTCAATACCTTCAGTATAATGTCACGATGTTCCTTGGAATACAACAACAAAGATAAGAGAAAAATTTGAGCAGGGAGCTTCTTCAACTGATCTATTATTAAATACTCTGGCAATTTCATCTTTTTCAAAAATTCTTCGACTTCTTCTTCGGAGACAGAATTTTTGAGAGACGGAGGCCCACTCACCACTGGCTTGGGCTTTCTCAAATCTTCAAGCACGAAGCATCTTCCTGACTGAGTCGGACCCCCTACCTCATCTACTTCTTCCTCACTTCCTTTACCTGATAAGTCATCATAGTCCGTTTATAGTTTCAGGGGACCTTTTTCGTATCAACTATCGAAGGTTGGGTCACTTGTTTGATGATAATAGGCGCTGCAAGTGCTCCTTTCACCGTCAAGATAGGCTTACCTGAAGCTCCTACCACCGTCAACTTAGGTTGTCCTGACTTAAACCAATATCTTTTCTGGCGCCTTGTACCGTGATCACGAGTTTCTTTGCGCTCTCTTGGACTTTATCTTCTCCCATTCCTTACTGGCTTAATAACATTGCTTTCAAAGAATCTACCGCATTCACCAATTTATCCTTATTGGTCTGTATTCTGACACTAGGCTTATAAAGCATCGATGATTCTTTGCCATTTGTTAGCATGGGTGGTGGCTTTAAATTTGGCAAAACCCACTATCCGGCCGGTCTTGATTCCGTCCTCTATCATCTCTCCCATTTTGAGGACTTCAATATAAGACTTTCCTATTGTCGAAAGTAAATATTGAAAATAGGTATCATCATGTGCCTGAATGAAGACCTCTAACAGCTTACTCTCCTTCATTGGAGGCTTTACCCTAGCGTCCTGTTAAGGCCATCTTATCGCGTATTCCCTAAAGCCTTCAGTACTCTTCTTCTTCATGTTGACCAAGGATTTTTCGTCAGGAATCAGGTTGACGTTATACTAAAAATGTTGCACAAACCCAGTAGCTAAGTTATCCCATTTGTTCCCATTTGTCAATATCCTGATCGAAAAACCATTCTGAAGCTAGATCGGAAAGACTCTCACTAAAGAAAGCCATGAGAAACTCTTCCCTTCCTCCTGCAGCTAGATCGGAAAGACTCTCACTAAAGAAAGCCATGAGGAACTCCTCCCTTCCTCCTGCAGCCCTCAATTGGTTTTAATAATGTCTCAAGTGCACCACAGGATCGTCGTGCCCAGCATACTTCTCAAATTTGGGCATTTTAAAACCAAGGGGAAGGTTAACGTCTGGGAACATACAAAGATCTTTATAGGAAACACCCTTATAACCTCCGATTCCCTACAAATTTCTCATGGCCTATTCCAAACTTTTCAGTTTCCGCGCTATGACTTCTTGTTCCTCTGTTGCAATAGGCTTCTCCGTATCAAATGGAAATGCAGGTGGCTGAGTGTACCCATACGGTTTATTCATCCTCAAAGTAGGTTCCAGGACATAATACTGATCATCCGAAACCTTCAATACTGGCTCACTAGTAGACTGAGGGAGTACCATCGTCAGACGCACAGCATAGGTGGGGGATTCAGGTGGTGGCGGAGCCATGAACACAGGAGCTGCAGGTGGCGTCGGCTGAGCAGCGGGTCTTGGTTAAGGAACTGCCAAGGGTACACTAGGGGTGCCAGGATAATATTGACGCGGAGTAAATCCTGGTGCGTGCACAGGTGACTCAGTGGGAGCAGAGAATTATGCCTGAGAGAGCGGTGGGCAATTAGTGATATACCTAAGATCTTCGAGGAGTGGAGGAAGAGGCATTCCACTAGCCCACGCCCGGTGCAAATCTATCAATTGTTGTCTGAGCCTTACTACCTCATCATTGCGTTCTAAACTTTCTTTCCTGGGATCCTGATCTGGGTCAATGAGCAAATCTTCGATCTCCCTGCCAGCCATGGCAAGCTTTGCTTTTGATCTAGTAAAGTATGGGTGACTAGCCAGAGTGCTACAATACCAACCACTTTTATCTGAAAGAACATGCTCATCAAAGACAACACCCGTTAGGATTAGGTCACACAACAAGCATGGGAATCATATTTGCAAAGATTGTATTAGATTCATGCGTATTTCTACCAGCCTTTGAGGGTAGAGAGGTCATTTTAACATCATCCCAATCTTTCTTCTATGCCCAATTGCTTCTTTCCTCCAACCATACCTCTTTTTTTCTTTTCGCCCTCACTTTTCTCTTCTTTTCATCAGTCTCTTTTCTTTCACCTTATTCTCTCGTCACTCTTTCTGTTTTTTTTCTTCTCTCACTATCTACCTTTTTTTATCATTCTTTATGGCTTTTTCTTTTATTTAAAAGAGAAAAAATAATGAAGAACGAAGAATCAAAATGATTAGATCGAACCCACAAGTAGGTTGCCTACGTATCATGTTGTACATAAATCAGATCTTGCGTAGTTCGGGCAGCGCATGCATAACTATCACAAAGTTGAAGATTTTTGATTGATTTTTTTTTACGAAGAACACAAAAAAAAAAAATACCGCAACATCACTAAATTTCATAAAAGAGACAACTAAAACAAACTTCAAATTTAAGACAACTTTAAAACTAATTAACAAATACGAAACAACACTCTAGACCCACAAGATAACATACGTAACTTTCCTAATAAAGACTTCAATGTTAAAAAAAACTTGACACCGACTTAACAAAGACACACCAATACAAATGACAAAAACAAAGGACTCAAAAATAAAAGAAATGAAGTGCTCCTTTAAACTGATGCACTACGTGATGGCCCTGGCTGAGATGGACCTGTCTGTGGAGTTCTCGCTCTCCCATTCAAACTTTGTAGCATATCTTGCAATGTATCTTTAATGCTTGGGAAGAAGCTCCTGGCACGTATTCCTACCTCTTGAGGGGTACACCTGAAAAGATTTATCTGATACCTTTTCATAGTTGTAAGCAAACCTAATAATTGAACCCTTAATGACTCCACTTTGGCCCCCACACTTCATCTTGACAATCATTAATTATGCATTCTTCTTGTATTCTCCCTCTAAGTTGTGCTGGCAATGGTCTACTGACACCTCAAGGAATAAATTGTAGCCAGATTCCATATCTCGGAGTGTATCCTGGATTATCCAAACCTGCTTTGAGAGAATATACACCCATTTTCGTTGCATTAAGCAAGAATTGCTCATTTCTGATTTCCCCTTTTGCTATATTGTTAAAATACTCGACATCCTTTTGAAGATCCATTATTGGTGGAATGTCCTGAAGTCTACCCAATTGACGCATTACCCTACTCGAGCAGTAAGGTCTAGTGCATTTGAGCCCAATCAGAACAAGAAGAGGTTGCATGCGACATCCATACAAGATTACCTTCGGATTGAGCCAACGATAAGTCCAAAGTATATTATCATGAGTTATTGCTTCGAGAAATTCAACCCAAGCATTGACTCCTATAGGCAACGAGAACTTATCAAAACACATTCGTTGTTCGATGGCATTCGCTCGCTCGTTTAAACAATGATCCATCACATCCGGTCTGACCAAAGAAGGAGTGTGCAAATGTTCTATCATCCATAATTGTAATATCAAATTGCTTCCTTCAAAAAATCACAGCCCCCCTCTTACCTCGGTCAAAGCCTTATATAGTTCCACCAAAATCATAGGTACGATAGTAAATCCATCCTTTTTCTTGAACAAGGCTAACACTACTAATTGTAAAGCAGTGTTCATACTCCTTTCATCTAATGGGAACACTAAAGTACCTAACAACGCCAAACAAAAAACCTCAAGACGCCCTTTTTCCCAATTCTTCTTGGTAAAATTCATCCCAAAAGTGATCAAAACCATCTAGAGACCCGAATCTAGCGAACAAATAATCTAAGGAAATCCAAGATTATTTCAGGGACCCTAGGTGTTCATTAGCCTTAAAACCACAAAGCTCGAGAAATCTCCTTCTAGAATAATTCCGAGCTAGGATTAGCTTCTTACCGATATATGGCAAATGAAACAGACCAGATATTTCTGCCAGGGTTAGCGTCATTTCACAACCTCCGAACCTAAACACCAAGCTGTCTGAATCCCAGAAGGTCGATGCAGCCTCTATCAGATCTGGTCGGGGTGTGATATTCAAAAGCGATGTAAGATTGCTTAACAATTTTTCTATCTCATGCCTTTCAGAGTAGTTGAGCATACCCCACCATTTGATTAACTTTTTGGGCACCTTGAAAACCATCAAGACTCTAGATCCTATGGACTACTCCATCCTGTAACAATACACAGAGTTATGACTCACGATTCAATAAGGGCAAGAGAATTCCCGACCCTCGAGATTCTGACACAAAGAAGTGTCACATAACACAGGCACAAGCCGACCTATAACTCAAAATCGTCGAATGGAAACGCTAAGAAGACTCAACCTAGCTAGTTATAACCGCTAACAAATACTTGACTAAGCAGAATCGGACCTTAACTAAGACTAGGACAACAATCGAAATTAAAAGATTACCGAACCCACTGAGGGCTGCCTACGTATCCCGCCTTAAGAGACGAGAATCAGGTATGCGTAGTTCGTCCAGATTGGTCAAATGAAGATTATACAAATGATTGAACCCTAACCTAAGAGACACGACCATAAATAGACGGCAAACAATGTTAGAAAAATCTTTTTGGGTTTTCCAAATTGATACTTCACATAAAACTGACACCAACAATAGTGAAAGAAATTTTTTTTTGATATTTTCATTATATGAAATGTACAAAACTTCTATCATTTTTTTTTATTTAAAAAAAGAAACTCCTAAAAAAAATCTTTTTGATTGAATTTTTGAATTTTGAATGTTTACTAAAGAAGACAAAGGAAAATCTTTTTGATGCTTTTTTTTTTTGACAAATGAGTGCAAAAATAAAAAAAATCTTTTTGAATTTTGAAAAACAAAAGCCATAAAGAACTCTAAAACTACGACTCTCTTTTTCTTTTCGATCTCACTTTTTCTTTCTTTTTCCTCTCTTTTTTCTTTCTTTTTTTTTCAAATGTTTTGTCTACACACTTTACTTCTAACTCATGTTTTTCCCAAATCCGTCCGTCGAATGAGCACGTTACCCTCAGAGATGCAAACATTTAGCACGTAGAGATGTTTTAGAGGTGAGTCTCCTACAAAGGGTCCCACGGGTCCCGCTAGGTCTCGATATGATACAGATAAGCATAACCTAAAGGCTGACCTACGCTGGGGTTCACTAACAAGGTTGTTCAGGGAAGCGTATGGTCGATAGTGGCTGCGATAGCTTTCCACCCACTCCATACGTCCGACGGTTCCCCCTCCTAAAATAAGGGTGACTCAACTAGAGTTCGTGTCACGACGTGCACTTCGAGACTTGTTGCAGAAAGAATTGACTTGGGTTATGCAAATGATGTCAGATATAAAGCGGTAACACATAAAGAAAAACTGTTAAACAAAGAGCACGTAGGCACTCAACAATGGTAAACAGTAACACAAAACAACACAAACAAAATGTCTATACACCTATAGTGCCAAATTAAGCCGATACAACTCCTAAAAAAATAAGTTCGAATAATTTAGAGACCCCCTTTTTCAACTCCTAAAAAGATTATCGATTTTAAGTTTTGATAGGGTTTTTATTATTAAAGTGACAAAAAATTAAAAATTTGCTTCGAAAAAAGATTATTTATATTTTTTATTCAAAGTCGCCACTTGGCATAATCGGGTGTGCCAAGTCACCTTTGAAAATTCTTTTTTCAAAACGATTTTTGACTATAAAACTTACAAACCAATCGATCAAACAAACAAAACAAACAAATCCAAATTTATCCGGTCCAATTATTACAATCCGAAAATTGAAAAATACAAAAAAATATAAATCCTATTCTGAACTAATCCTAAATTATGCTCCGACGTTTTACCCGATGCCTTGGGCCTTTATCACGGACGTCCTTCGAGTACAAAATACTTCGGGGCATTCCCCGGATAAAATAATACAAGTACTTCAGGGCATTCCCCGGCCAAATGATACAAGTAATCCCAAAGCGATAAAGCCAAAAACCATTCAAGCACACAGTTCAAATATCACATCAATCCATAATCCCTAAATTTTCCTACCCGACATATGTTTGCCTATCCCACTCGACCTATTATGATACTATCAAGTTCGATATTGATGAATCAAAACCACAATAATCACTTTATCAACTTTTAACTTTCGCCCCAAAACAACCAATTTTAATTCTCAAATGAGATATCACTTCATCATATAATCCATAATCCACAATTAAAGGAGTCAAACAACAAATCAAAACAACCAACAATTCACATCATCACAGATAAACCAACACGATATTCAATTCAATGCACCAGATATCATCAACAATGAAATAAAAGAGGTGAAAGAGTAGAATTGAACCTCATTTGAAGCTTTCGAATTCAATGTTATTCGAATAAAAGAAAGTCTGCACCCGAAAACCTCAAACTGAACCTCAACCACGATCAAATTTGACTCTGTATAGAGAACTAATAGCCAAACAACTTCAAAACCAGTGGGAATAAAAATTTAATATGGAGTCAAAATCACCCTAAAACCCGATATCGACCATGAACCACAAAATAGGCAAACCCAAACCCCAATAATACGATAGAAAACTGAAACCCAATGTAGATCGAGCTCCGGTGAGCTCTAACGATAGTATAAAATGACTGTTCAAGTGAATTTCAGTACTTTCGGGCCTGACTTGCTTGAAAAACAAAAGAAACCAAGAGATTTCAGGGGTTTTGAGACTAGGTCGGATCTGTTCAGTGTTTCGAAGCTAATTCCGACGAAAAATTCCATCGGAAACATGAAGACCCTACCGGGAAAACTTGAAGCTCGGCCGGAACAGTGAACAAACCCACAAAATTCGTTCCCTAATAACCTCAACTCGACCCTATTTTCTTCTCAGTTTTAGATCTTGACCTCGAATCAGTTCTCTCTAGAATCTCTCAATCAGTTATCTCTCTCGTCTCCCTCCTCTATATCTCTCTCTTTCGTGTGGGTGTACGCAGCAGCAGAAAAAAAAAGGAAAAGAAAATCGAGTCTTTCTCCTCTCAAAATGGCGCGTGTGTTTTTGATTGAAAGAATTATGTTGCGTGTGTATAGTTGTCGTTTGCATATAATTATGTATGTAGTGTTCTGTGAGAATTGAGAGTGTATGAATTGTATATGGCAGTGGAGTTGTTGTTGGAAAAATGGGGGTGGGCACGTGGGGGTGGCAGCCTAGTGGGTGGATTAGGTGAGCGTAGGGGAAGGTAGGGGATAGGGTAGGTAGGGGTAGGGATAGCTAGGGAGTGACAAATTAGTAAAAATTAATTTTTTGGGACGGACAAAATTACGCTACATGTAATTAATAAGATTACTTTTCTCCCTCTAAAATTGTGACATGTTGGTGCTAAAATTACTTTCTCCCTCTAAAATTGTGCATGTAGTTGATAAAATTATTTTTTTCATATATTTCTTTTGTTTTCACTTGGGCCTTTGCATTCGATATGTCATAATAATATGACAACTACTTTATTTATTGAGTTTGTCGTTGTGCTTTTAATTGTTTGACTAATCGGTTAATTCTCTTATTTCATTAAAATATTCAGTTTCTAATAAATTACATATTTTTCAATAAGTTCAATTGATAAATATAAAAATTAAATATCCAATAATTTAATTTATCTATTAAATTACTTATATTTTATGACATTTATTAACGCAATTGTCCATAATATTTGTACAAATTTTGACAATACTTATTTGATGACAAATTTAACAAGGTTTTATTTAAAATTTATATTTAGCATGTTGATTTATCTTCAAAGAATTAAAGTAACCTTTACAAAAATAATATTAATTACGTATTTTTACTTTATATGTTTTGAAGAATTTATCTTATTTATTACTTTATTTCTATGCACCTTTTTGGTAGATGAATGCAATATTATGAAATGTCTCATAAAAATATCAATCAAATTTTTTTTTATGAAAACAGTCTTCATTAGGTAGCCTAATCTATTAAGAAATTGAAATTCTTCCGTTATATAATCCATAAAAAAATTGGGTTGGACACATAAAAGGGGGTAAAGATATGAATAATATATTATATTTTCTTAAATTAAAATTAAGAACTAATTAAGGTTGCTACATCATTTTTCCAGTGGGATTATTGTAAAATCTGGCCACAGTGACTTTTGTGATGGCCGGGCAAAGTAAAATGACTTTTGTGTAATGAATGAAAGAAAAGTGACTTTTTCGTAACAGACACAATATTAAGTGACCATGAATAAAATTTACTCGTGTAACCTCAATAAATCCTGATGAATACGTCTCCCCTCTTAGGGCCCGTTTGGATAAGCTAAAAAAAGTGGCTTTTAAAAAGCTCTCTAAAAGTGTTTTTGAAAGTGTTGAACTTATTTTAAAAATAAGCAGTTACGTTTTTGGATAAAAGTGCTGAAAATAAAAAAAGTTATTGATGTGTTTGGTAAACAAGTGCTTTTAAGAACTTTTTGGGGGTAAAAATGTCTGAAATACCCTTAAAGTGGTTAACAATATATAGAGTTGATTATTATTAATTTTTATTTCTAAAATGATTCAAATTATTAATATATATATATATATATATAATATTTTCATGAATGAATATTAATTTGTGCGCTAAAAAACTTTTTTTTGGTTAAAAAAGTTTAAATCATTAAGCAAAATATATATGTTGCTAATCATTATAATTACATTAATGGATAAATAGTTGGTCACAAATGATATTATTTGTTTGATAAAAAGACTCTTAATTAGAAAACATATTACTCGTTGATTGAGTAATGACTATCACTATTTATAAAACATTGGCGAATATGAATGTTGCGTCGTGAAATATAGATGGATCATTCACTAATCGTCCATGAAGTTGTATATCTTCAATGAGTATCTCCATATATTTTGGTTGGTGAATTATTTTTTTTATTAGAGAAATTCATATGTTGTACAATAATAATTGTTTAAATTTAAAAGAATATATTAAAGAAGAAGAAGAATATATAAAAATTCATATTTGATAAATTAGAAGTTTCATACAAAAGAAGTACTAATATAGTTAAATTTAAGTTCGCCATAAATACAAAAAGTGAAAATATTCAATTAATACAAGCATTAAACATTAAAACCTATTTTTGGGTTACACAAGGGTAATTTTAGAATAAGGGAGAATTTTGAGGGACAAAAATGTCTTTTAATTGGTCAAACTAAAATGGCTTAAAAGAGGGGAAAAAATCCGTTAGGAATTTGAGCTTTTAATTTTTGGCTTTTTTAAGCAATTTTTAAAATTGTCTAACACTTCTAAAAACAAAAAGTGGCTTTTAAGCCATTTTGACCAACTTATAAACTCTTCCAAACACCCTCTTACTATTACTTGTGTGATTCTATTGTAGCTTTAATTTCTAAGTTGCCCAAACTTTTCAAAAATAATGTATTTCTGAAGAATTTGATTCTTTGTTAAATGGCTTTTTCAAGTCTATTTTTTAATTAAATAGATTATAAGTTTTTTTTAAAAGGGAAATGACTCACTTTTGAAATTTTAAATTTATTTGTGATTTAAAATTTATTTACAAGTTTTAAAAGTTACAAACTAATCCACAAATCACCAACTTACAGATAAACAAAATCTCTCCCACCAAAATCTTCGACACATTTTATAAATTAGTCCAAAACTTGATTTGTGATGGACAGATCTATTATCGATACGATCAATATATAAACAGATCAATTATCGATTCGATCAATATATGGACAGATCGATTATCGATCCGAACGATATATGGATAGATTGATTATCAATCTGACCGATATATAGACAGATTGATTATTGATCCGACCGGTTACATATGTATACACAACCCTTTTTCTTTTTTTAAAAAAATGGATTAAAATTAAAGGAGAGTAGAAAACTTACAAATTTGGGAGAAGACGGAACATTTAGGAATAAAATACTAGCTTCAAAAGGGAGAAAGTTCAATAAATAATGCGTTTTTAGTAAGAATGGAGGAGAAAAAAGTTGGAGAGAGGAAATAAATTAATTTGAAATTGAAAAAATAAATTAGGATTTTATGTTTTAAGTATATTTATAAATAACTCCCATAGTTTTTAATATGTTATTATTATTCAATTCTCCTTAAAGTTATTTTTTTATTTTATTTTATAATGAGAAAATGAAAGTATATCATTTTGAAAACTTATAAGAGACCTATTAGCCATACAAATGCATCATAGATTAATTTGTCAGACTGATTTTATTGGTTATTTTATCGAAAAATGTGAGTTTTTGTCACTCAGTAAATGACAATTTTTTTTGTAGTGATATCTACGAAAGGAACGAAATAGGCGTACGTGTACTAATGATATGATTATACATCTTGGAAAAGTCTTGAAAGAGATTTATCATCCAGTTGCTATTGGACATATAGAATATTGTAAAATATATATGGTAAGGAAAAGATTGTCCTTCCTTTTCAATACTGATACACAAAATGACTCCATTTTTATCAGGTCCAGCTATGGTGACAGAAATTCAAATATGGTCCAGCCTGGGTCTTAAATTCTCTAAGCTTCTTGTAATTTAATAATATGTAGGGACAAGACTTTAATTTGTTGCAATACTCAACTCTTTATGATCATTTCTTGAACCCCTTTTTCCCACTGAAAAATATTCAGTGACTATGTTTCTTGCTATGCGTTTTCCTAGTAACTGACGATAAGAAAATTATGTTTTATAACACAAATTTCTCATTGAATTGCGGTTTTCCACACACACGAAATCATTTCGAGATCATCCATTGGTCCTTTTTTTTTTTTCAATCCTATGACCACTTCACAAGTAGTGATGGAAAATCAAATAAGTGAACCAATCATAACAAGCTTTGATTCCATATATACTGACGGGTAGTCTGGTACAATTACGAAAATTGGAAGGGTACTTCAATTTTATATATACTAAGACAATGATGTACACGAGATCTTTTATGCTAGAATATTACAGCAAATTAAACTTAGACCATACCACAATTTATACCATACTATATAAAATACCTAAGTAGTTTACGTGAAAATGCATCAAATGGAGGAATATAATGTAGTATAAGAAAAATGTGAGTATGCATATATTCTGATCATTATTCTTTTTGGTCTTGGATATTGATGTTTTCCTGGTTGAACTTGCTGTTTCTTGTCTGCATTGACTGATACTGGGATGCCATCTCATTATTGAACTCCATCTTCATTGACTGTATATAGGAAAATAATTCAGAATTAGCAAAATATATATATGGAGGATTTATATCCATAAAAATTTCTCCAACTTGTTTTAAATCACAAGTTTCAAACTTTGTGTCAATAAATGCATGTATGATGAATTACTTACTTGAGGTAGAAATGCACTATAGGGGTGGTTAAAAGGGACTGAAGTGGTTGCAACATTAGGGGCAGCTGCAGAGCTGACGGCGTCGCCATTAGGAATGGATGATGTCATGGCAAAAGCTGGTGACATGAAGGGAGGACAAAGAGTGGGAATTGATGAGGTTGGATAAAAGAGCGGAGCTGCAGTAAGAGAGTGATAAGGAGCTCGAGGTAAATTAGCAGTCATATTGTTAAGCATTCCTGCAGTACTATCCATGCCCATTCTTGCTAGTAAAGGCATTTGAATATGTGGTTGCATTCCTAGAGACATCATCATCATTTGTTGCTCCATATTTCTAGCACTGGTTATCAACTGAACTTGTGCTTGAAGCTGCTTTAAGTACCTTATCACTTCCTCCAGCATTGACGCTTTATCTGTCTGTATATATAATATAATCATTCATAATTATGAAGGAGGATCAGTTGAACATACTTTGCCAGAAAATTATAGTGTACATAGATCAAATATTTACAAGTTGCATATGTGATTGCTATAACCCACCTTGCTTGCATTTGGCACCAACTTCTGCAGAGCTTTCATCTTTCCGTTGATTCTATCTCGGCGTCTCTGAACCCAAAAACACAACAACGCGTACATATAGTGAAAGGATATAGATTACGTATATATATATATATATATAAACTAAGGTGCATTAACTCCAACATATAGATATACCCGCTCTGACTGGTTATGAATAGCAGCTCTTCGGCTGCGTTTTAATAGGTTGGAGCTTTTTGTTTCACGTTCTTCCTCCTTGTTTTCCTGCCACAAGTCATCCATTATGTATAAGAGTTCGATAACATATACGTATTTTCTAAAAGTTGACATGATATCACTGCAAAATATAAGTCCAAAATACTAGTACTATATATATAGTACTAACGTAGTGGGACATTAGCTAGGTGGCTACTGATATTTATATTTTATCATCATACTACTAGCTACTACCATTAGAAATTTGGCTTTTGGCAATCACTATTTAGCGAAGAGACTGAATCTAGTTGTTATAAGTATACTTATAGCATCCAACTTTTCTTTCTTGTTATCGTTATAAAGCACCTTGGTTTATTTAGGAAGTATGTAAGAAGTTTAATTACCGAGTCACCATGGCAGTCAGAATCCTCGTTACAAGGCCATGTCACCATGGTGATATCATTTTCCTTAGCATTTGTTTGGGCGCTTATAAGTTCTACTGATCTTCCACCACTGTATAATTGGGGGTCAGAATCTGATCTCATCCTCTTTAGTACTCCTCTTGTTTGTTGACCACCATAGGATGCATTTTTCTCCCTGTCGATGTTTGCCTGAGTATTATGGCCATCACTAATTCCCATTAATTTACTACTGTGATTTTGATTTTGGAAAGTGGCTTGATGTACAATTGACTCTAGTGTGTCACCAGCCTTTCCCCATGTGTGTTTTGCTTGCTCCTTGGGGAGGTTGCTTCCAAGTCTATGCATGGCGACTTGCCCATTTTCCCATGTTAACTCTGCAACTTCACACTTACTGGACCTGAAATTTTTTTTAGTATTTGAACAAAGATCTCAGATAAGTCGAAAGCAAGAGAAGTTGTAGAAAAATGTTACACTAGTAGCTAGTATAGTAAGAGCATACATGGGGTCAAGATGATTCCGATCCTGCTGGTTATGCACGTGGCCACGGGGATATCTGTTCTCCTCTTCTTCTTCTACTATTTGTTGTTCTTGTTTTTGGTGACTAAAATTCCAAGTATGACGACTCATGTTGATGCCTTCGACACAGTGTACCCTCTTAATTCTAAGTTACTTCCAGTCCCTAATATCGAGTTGTCTTTCCCTCTTTTATACTGAAAATGTAGTTCAGTATCTTCTGGTCCCCTACAGGATTTGATATTCAGCTGACTATTTAATGTATACACACCATGTAGTAGAAATAAAAGCCTGCATTTCAAATGGATAAGTTTTGGTATCTGTTTTATTTTTTTCCCTTGATAGAACTCTGGGGAATGAAAGAGCAAAGATGGGATTTATGGAAATTTATAGGATACCTCCAAGTTTAACAATAATATTTAAGTTATATACACTGTAGTTTAACCTAACATAGTAGGCTGGTTATCATTTTTACCATCTTATCAATTAAATTAGTTGTAGAAATATACCGGTAATTACTTTGTAAGTAACATGATTATTGCATCAAACTTAAACGCTTGCCAATTACGCTATGGTTCTCAAGACATATCAAGTCACTGTTGATTCTGGATAGACATTTTGAATGTTATTTCCGACAACAACAAACATTTTAATGTATATTGTGGTTTCTTGATTAGATATGTGGTCTCATGAAGGGATGTCAGGTGGGCACTCATAATCAATTCAGCATAAAAGGATTTACCTAGACCTGTATGAAAAATAACTTTGTAGTATTTCTTGTTTCCATGTGATCCGTATTAATTGATGTTTCAGATATTGATGTACAATATCTGGAAATTGCACGTCCACGCTTAGATGTTGAAAATGGTTTTATTATGAATGTCCATCATATTAGAGACTGTTCACATTCAGTTTTACCATTCAAACTCCTTGTAAAGAAATTATTTCTCTTCATGATTGAGATGCAAGAAGGCGTGTCTTGAAGAAATAAAGAAATGCTACGTTTCTACATGTGACATCCAAGGTTCAAATCTTGGAACCAGCCTCTTTGATTGCACCTAGAAATGACGTATGTCTTTCATACATACATTGGAAATTATACTATATGGTTAAGTGATATATATTCTCACTTTATTTTTTAACCGCTAAGGTTAGAATGCTTGGTTTGCTGTTAGCACCGGGTATAGGTAATTTACTGACTTCAGGCACTAGGTCCACCTAATGATTGAGATAGAAGTCCCCGTCTCTAGCTATCCCTGCTGGATTCTGAGAAGCAAAATTTGTGGTTCTAACGCTACTGTTGGCATTTTTGTTTAAGTCAGCCGGTCAGTCACATGTTACTGACTTACTGTATTGGTCCATCACCAGGCAAGAAAGGGCCACCTTTGAATTTTGTATGCTCATTAGCATACATAGAATATCAAATGAAAATGACGAAGTTATACTTTTGAGCAACAGTGAGTGTAGTTTATCAATCAAAGTTTATGATTGTCAACTGAAGCAAGAGACAGCATGTTGTTTGAGAGGTTACAAAATATGTCAAGAAGGCCTCTATTGATTGTATATGAAACGGTTTTAGACTCTGTAAATAGTGATTCTTTAAGGAACCAGTAACACATAAAAATGTCAAAACCGGTGAAAGATTTGTACCAGTATTAAAACGCAGAACAATAGCATCAGTTATCACTTAAAAACACTTGATTGACATGGTTTCTTCTTGCTTTCGATTACATATGTTTCTTCTAGTAATAAAATACAGTACAACAGAACTAATGCATTTCGTTTGCTAATTACCAATTATTACACAATTTAAGATAAATTTCAATATAAAATCAATGAGTGAGCACAATTCTTGTGGGCACAATTCAATCAGGCCTTGTACATTTTTTTTACAGTTAGAAGCAGAAACATGTAACAGGTCCAGTTCCTGTTGATCTAATCTTATTTGATTTCTCTCTCACTATAGATTCTTCATATCTTCTTTTCTCTTCTGCTTGTGTTCTTGCTTCTTTGGCAATATGATCAATCCTCGCGAGTTTGTTCTTGTAATGCTGCAAGTTCCTTTTCATAGCAAGCTCCAATTGATTCTGCAGTTTCCCGATAACATGGATTTCAAGTAATACGAAATTAGCACCATAACAACTTAAAAACTTGGAGAGTACGTACCTTTCTCCTTTCCATTTGCTGTTTCGCCATCATCTTCTTTTCGTTCTCCCAAGCAATAAGTGAAGAAAGTAGTTCGCCATGTCTGAAACTTGAGAATGTTTCTTCTTAAGATATTTCTAATTACAACATATCTTGCAACAAAACATGCAACAAAAGCGTACCGCTTTCTTATTTTGGCTATTTGAACTTTCTCCCAAGCATCAGCTTTGTTTTCAGCATTTCTGCTTCCTCTTGAAATCCCCTTTTGCATTTTATCACTAGCAGAAGGATTTATGGTCACTATTTCTGCTGAATTTTTACGATTCACCGTGGTAGGCCTTCTCATTGGAGCTTCAAATCAAACATGACTTTTAAGTTCTATGCACTAACTATAAGCAAAAGATATTTACACAAACAGGTCACCTATATAATATAATCCAAGGAAAAATAATGTATACATTGTTGACATTTACCGGTTTCTGCTGGCCTAATAACAGGTCCTCTTGTTTTTATCTGATATTGAGAGCCAGCATTTTCTTCAATGGAACATATAGCAAACGCGGAAGCTGTAATTGCTGCTGCAAATTCTCCATCACCCAAGTCATAAATGTTTCTTTTCATTTGGCTAAACAATTAGTACTACTGCAGCTTGTGTATATGTCCTTTTGGCTTCAAAAGTTTCTTAAGTCAAACTTGTTGAAGTTTAATGTGGTTTATGTGCTAGTCATTTCTCTATTAACATGTTGAGAGTAGAGTCATTTGCACTTCCTAAAACTTGAGCCAATTTCCTATTATGTTGGGACAACTAATTGGGCATTCTCCTCAAAGAAAATATGGTTTAGTTTTTGGTTAATGAATAGTGAGAGAGGAACAGGTCTATATGGTCCAATATAAGTATAATTTGCAGAATCTTTGCAACTATGTTTGGAATATCTTGTTGCAAAAGCAATGGACTTTTTAATCTTATTTTCCTATTAATCTTTTTCCCAACTGATCCCCCTGTGGCCTAAATGGGAGGGGGAGAGAGCCAAAGAAGCAAAAGTGAAAAAGGCAAAGCTTTAACCAAATTGACAACCCTTTTCTTTCTTTCTTTCTTTCTGTCTATCTGACTTCAAGATCAAAGATGGTCTTGGAGGAAAAGTATGTCTCTTGTTTATGTTGCATGTAATGCTGGAAAAGGTATCTGTTTGGAGTGGGCTACCCAGCTTATCACTTTAAGCTTTTTTTAATCAGTTTTTTATTTTTTTAAATTACTTTTTTATCTTACCAAACACCTAAAAAAACAAAAAAAAAAATATTAAAAGCTGGTTTAACCAGTTGAGCTCTAAGTTTGATTTACTATTTTCAATAAATAGTTTGAACTTATTGTTGTTCATGTTTGTGAATACATAGTTAAAACTTTATTTGATTAATTATAAAATATATTGCTTCCGTCTTATTTTATGTGGCATACTTTGATTGGACAGAGAATTTAAGAAATAAGAAAAGACTTGGGTGATGTTTACCAAATTGCCTTTATTAAAAAATAAAATTGATCTTCTGGACCCCTGTACTATGTCAGTTTTGTAAGTTAAATACTTCTACTTACATGTTTGTCATCTGGACCCTTGAACCCATCAAAAAGCAACATTTTGCATTCTTTGAC
>NC_061116.1:209715688-209721378 GCF_002878395.1 Capsicum annuum | reverse complement strand
CATTTAGGGAAATTTAAACTTAAATATTTTCATCTCACTGTCCTAGCTTTGGTGGACAGAGTTACTTATATTTGTTGCTCGTGGGAGGTGGCAGACTAGCGTGTATCCTATAGATTTAGTCGAGGTGCGCGAAAGTTGGCTCGGACACCATAGTCATCAAAGAAAACATTTTCATCTCTTTCATAAAGTATCTCAATAACTGGGGAGTACATAAGCTCATTTCAAATTGTCCGGTCTCAGATATCGACTCAACTCGAAAAAACGCCGCGACATAATGACGTATGGTGTGGCATATCCAACCTGGGGTATCGACTCAATCAAATTACAGGTCCTACCATAACCTCGTGGTATGAATCGATAAAGGTTGCTAGCGACATTTATATCTCAATCTCAAACACCTACTCTATTGGCGCATGTAGTTTTGAGGCCAAGCCCTCTCATTTGACTATTTGTACTCCCAAAATTTTAATTGGCACTTTTGACCCTCAAAAATCTCAATAGTAACTTGACAGACCAACATATTATTAATCTCAATTAAATCATTTTAAAAAAAAATCTCACAAAAATAAAATAAAAATTTAAAGCTCAAACGTTTCTTACAGAAATAGTATGATCTGCTATTTGCTTTTAAGTACAGAGATTTATTTTTCTTCACACATGACATGCATAAAACTTCTATTCAATCTTTTTAAATAATTGTCCGTTGTACCTAAGAAGACATGTGTTAAATTTCTGTAACAAATTCTTATTGTATAACCACATAACTTTTTTTTTAATCAGTTCTCCATTTGTTTCTTTGTATCACGGCTGACAATCTTTCTAAAATGTAACAGGTCTCTAGGATCTCTTCCTCTCTATCAAAACCAGCTTTGATTAAGCTCATTAATTAGGATGATTTTATTTATTTTTCTCTTAGGCACTCCTCTAACAATTGAGTTGCAAGAAACTTTTCCTTTGGTATGACATTCTTTTGACCAAAAAAAAAATAAAATAAGTTTTTATCATTAATTTGGGCTCCCTTTCTTTACTTAGAATTGGAAAATAAAGCAGAGTAGAAATACAAAGATAACATGGAGGAGAATCTGAGAATGAAAAGTTCAATTCCATGTTCTTGTTCCTCATCCTTTTCTTTCTTTCTTTCTTTCTGCTACACTTGTTCTACACTTGTACTTAATGTTCTACAACTGGACATGGTTCAGTCAGACTATGGGCTTCCAGTTGTTGGTTGTGCCGCTTATATTTGCAGCTTTAATATTTTAGTCAGGCCAACATTCTTCTTAAGGAAGAATACTTGACACACATATATTGTGAAGAACTGGACTTTAGCAGCTCAACATTCACTACCATATAACACAACACAGTTGGTCTTATAGTTGTTCTATAAAACTTATCACTTGAATAGGTATCCTTCAAACACATTTAGCATTTCTCCATTGCAACCATCACGTTTTAATCCTATTAGTAATATCTTCATCTGTCATTCCATTCCCGTGAAACAAATTTTCTCCTCTCATGCTGACTTAACCCGCAATGCATGTATTCGGTCTACTTCTACTTATCCCTAAACCCTTAACTCAAGGTGCTGCTTCTCCAATGTCAAGCTTGGTTTTGTCAATTGCAATAAATACTCAAATCAAAATCAACTTCAAAAATTGCCATTGTAGTAGATTATGTTATTGAAATTACGATTGCTACACAAAATGCCATAGTAATGAGAAATCTCCCAAAGCAGTAGACATAATTTTTTTAATTGACATTTTACCAAACACTTTCTATACAACTTTATAGTGGAACATATAAAAAGAATAATCAGAAATTGGCACCTGAAAAGCAGAATTTTTTACCGAGGAAGACAATAAAGTGAAGGAAAAGAATGAAGAAGTTTACCTGAAATAACAAAGAATTTTAGGAGAGTGGCGGTGACTAATTAATTACTCATATTGATTTTTGTTATATTGTGTTCAGCTTAAAATGGGTCAATGACAATTTGAACTTAAGAGTTGTCGTTGTTGTTTTTTTTCAGTACAATAAGAGGAAATTGCATTCCATCTACCCAAATATGGGTGGATTTATATAATTGATCCCGTATCTTTAAAAAATAATCTTCCTTATTTTTTAAGTAGAGTACAAGTGTCATTTTATTCCTCTACATCTTAAATATATTTTAAAAAATTTTCATACTTATTTGTCTATCAAATTTTATCTTTTATTATTTTCACTTTTTATTTTTTTCTTTAATTTTATTATTTTCACTTTTTTCCCTTTAATTTTATTATTCTATTTTTTATTATTTTCACTTTTTATTCTTTTCATTAATTTTATTTTCATTTTTTAATTCATTTGTCTCAACTTTTATTTTTTTCTCTTTTTTCTTTTTTCTCAAGCATTATCTATTTCTTTTTTTCCCTTTTTAAATTCATTTATCTTTAACCTTTATTTTTTTTTCTTATTTTTGGTTTTTATCAGTTTTTTGTTTCCCTTATTTTTCTCAAACTTTATTTTTATTATTTCCTCTCATTTTTTATTTTCTCAAAATTTTAAATTCTTTGTTTTTTTCTTAATCTTTATTTCTTTTTTGCCTTTTTTTTCTCACTCTTTTATTATATATTTTTTTTATTTTGTTTGATCTTTTTTTTTTTTTTTAGTTCTCTTTTTTCCCTCATTTTTCTCAAACTTTATTTTTATTTTTCCTCTCGTTTTTGTTTTTCTCAATTTTTTAAATTTTTCATTTTTTCTTCATCCTTATTTTTTCTTTCCTTTTTTTCTGAATATTTTTTTTATTTCTCTATTTTGTTTGATCGTTTTTTTTCTTTTTTCTCAACTTCTATTATATTTTGCTAATAAATGAAAAATTGAATAATTCGCAAAGGTATCTTCTTTTTTTGACATTAAAGCAAATTTAAGGGCATGAATTATTGTTACGAAGTTCTTTGAAAATTCTTGAGATAAGTTGTGTCTCCAAGGCGAGAGTTGTAGAATATCTCATACATAAAGACATAATGTGGTAGTATCAACTCTTGCTCGTGGGGCATAGTTTATTATTTGAAAGTCCTTGAGCTAAGTCTTGCCTCTGAGGTAAGAGTTGTAGAACATTCCATAAATGAAGACATTATGTGGTAATGTCAACTCTTGCCCTTGGGGCATAATTTATAGTTTAAAAGTCTTTGAGCTAAGTCTTGCCTTTAAGGCAAGAGTTATAGATCATCTCATAAATGAAGATATAACGTGGTAGTGTCAGCTCTTGCCCGTGGGGCATAATTTATAGTTTGAAAGTCCTTGAGCTAAGTCTTGCCTCTAAGGCAATAGTTGTAGATTATCTCATAAATGAAAACATAACGTGGTAGAGTCAACTCTTGCCCGGAGGGTATAATTTGTAGTTTGAAAGTCCTTGAGCTAATTAAGTCTTGCCTTTAAGGCAATAGTTGTAGAATATCTCATAAATGAAAACATAACGTGATAAAGTCAACTCTTGCCCGAAAGACATAATTTGTAGCTTGAAAGTCCTTGAGCTAAGTCTTGCCTCTAAGGCAATAGTTGTAGAACATCTCATAAATAAAAACATAACGTGGTAGAGTCAACTCTTGTCAATGGGCATAATTTGTAGTTTGAAAGTCCTTGAGCTAATTAAGTCTTGTCTCTAAGGCAATAATTGTAGAACATCTCATAAATGAAAACATAACGTGGTAAAGTCAACTCTTGCCCGAAAGACATAATTTGTAGTTTTGAAAGTCCTTGAGCCAAGTTTTGCCTCTAAGACAATAGTTGTAGAACATCTCATAAATGAAAATATAACGTGGTAGAGTTAACTCTTGCCCGTGAGGCATAATTTGTAGTTTGAAAGTCCTTGAGTCAAGTCTTGCCTTTAATGCGAGAGTTGTAGAATATCTCATAAATGAAAACATAATGTGGTAAAGTCAAATCTTGCCCGTGGGGTATAATTTGTTGTTTGAAAGTCTCTGAGCTAAGTCTTTCCTCTAAGGTAAGAGTTATAAAACATCTCATAAATCAAAATACAATGTGGTAGTGTCGACTCTTGCCCATAAAACATAACTTGTTGTTTGAAAGTCATAAGTCTTGCATCTACAATGTAGTAGTGTCAACTCTTGCCCATGAAACGTAGTTTATTGTTCGAAAGTCGTAAGTCTTGCCTTTATAATGTGATAGTGTCAACTCTTGCTCACGAGATGTAACTTGAATGGAAGAAATCAAAGAAAAGAACAAAAATAACAAAATTTCGAAAAAAGAAGAAAAATATTTAAAAAATAAAATCAAAGAAAATATAGAAGTTGAGAGAGAATAGGAAAAAAAATAAAGGTTGATAAAAATAAAAAAAGATTAAATAAAAATATAGGTCGAGAAAAATTAAAAAGAAAAATAAAAAATAGTTTTTTTTTAATAAAAGTAGACGTTGAAAGGTGTAAAGAAATAATGTAAGGGTTAGAAAAAACTAAAAAGAACAAAAAAAAAAGAGGAAAGAAAAAATAAAAATAATATAAAAGAAAAAAGAAAAAAAAAGAAGTTGAGAGGAAAAAGAGAAAAAGGTAAGGGTTGATAAAAATTTTTTTAAAAAAAAGAAAAAAAGAAATTAAAATCAAAGTAAAATTAAAAAGAGAAAAAATAAAAGTTGAAATATATAAATATGGAGTTGTTATCCATTATGAGGATTATTTATGTAATTTACTCAATTGATCAGGGGCAATTTTGTCTAAAAGAATATTAGTTAATATGTAAATGCTATTTTAAGAAAGCTTTTTTATTTGGGGCTAAAATTTAAAAACCACCCCAATTTAGATCTATTTTTGAGATTCACCCACTAAACTAAGGTCATCCTAATGGGCTCTACTGTTGCCTCTTTGACAATTTTCTTTTTGGTCCGTTTTAAAAGTTCTTTTCTTATTTGATAACTATTTAAATACGTAATTTCACTTATTTGATAACTATTTAAATACGTAATTTCACTTTTATCCTTATTAGTCTCATTTATAAAGTCTCACTTAATTAAAGATAGTGGTAGTATGTTTTTTTAGGCAAAATGACCTTCTGGACCCCCGTACTATGTCGGTTTTGTAAGTTGAACACTTCTACTTATATGTTTGTCATCTGGACCCCTGAACCCACTAAAAAGCAATATTTTAAACTTTTTTTTGATGAGTGTAACACACTCTCCCCCACGTCAGCTGTCATGTCAGCTGCCACACCTGCCACGTCATTTAAAAAATATAAAAAATAAAAAATAAAATATTACATTAAATTTCAAGTTATTTTTAAAATTCTACATAACAAATTAAATATTAAAATTAATTTAATTACATAAGAAAAATTTATAAATTGTAGAAAAATTTGAATAGTCATGTTTTTATTTTTTTCTCACAAATTAAACATCAAATCCATTCTAAATAATTAAAATTTCTCTCCAACTAATTTAATTTTTTAACTACAAATTCATATATACAAACATAATAAATTTTTGATTTTTAAATTTGAATATTTTTAACAAATTCACAAAAATTTTAATTTTTTCAAGCGAAATTCATTAATTTTTTTCAATATCACTCACTTTCAATTTAAATTTAAATTTTAATCCCCCCAAAAATAAAAAGATTTCAAATTTAAATTTTAATTAAAAAAATGAAAAAAATTGAATTGATAGGAAAAATTAAAATAAAAAATAAAAAGTGAAAGTGTGTGTG
>NC_061116.1:209706141-209712688 GCF_002878395.1 Capsicum annuum | reverse complement strand
CATTCCTCCGGACTCGAACCGGACATCATCATAATATCACGCATTCCTCCGGACTCGAACCGGGCATCATCATAATATCACATATTCCTCCGGACTCAAATCGGGCATCATCATAATATCACATATTTCTCCGGACTTGAACCGGGCATCATCATAATATCACATATTCCTCCGGATTAACCGGGCATCATCATAGTATCAATAATTCCTCCGCATTTACCGGGCATCATCATTGTATCAATATTTTCCAAGACAACAACATACACACATAAATGGCCCCAAATCAATAAATATACACAAGTTCACAATAATCGAGTAATAGAGATGTAAGATGCATAAACCATCACACTTTATTACTAGTCATCATCATGGCATGTGAGTAGAAGCATAGGCATGAGTATCTAGATGAAATACACAATTACCATATTTCCTTGGCTATCCATAACACGGTAATAAGACAACAATCAAGACTACACATTTTTCAACCATCGACCTTATTCATAAACCGACAACCGGGTTTAACCCTTATAATCTCAATAACATAATTTAGACGCTTATCAAGTATCTAGGTTACCAAGGAGTTGCATAGTTCAAGCTTAAGGTGGGTCAAGTCCCACTTCTAACTCCCACTAATAGTAAAGTCACTTCTACAAGACAAACTTCTACCCGGATTTAGGCTAGGTTATCTAAGTCACACCATAAGGGCTTATCAATCCTTACTAAGCATATAGGAGAAATCTTCTTCAAGTATTCTTCCTAAGACAACCCAACACCAAGGTCATCTCCTATCTAGGCATTTTATATAGGTCAATACACTCCTAAGGATAGAGAAGTATACCATTCATGTCTACTTAGACAACTATAATGTTCACACACTAGTCATGAGACCACAATTAAGCTAACCAAGGTCCTAGGCTAAGGGTCAAATATCATACCTTACAAATCCATGGCCTATAGGAATTAATAAATCCCAAGTTTACCATTTAATCAACTATCGTCTGAATTTCCCGCCCAATCTCGCAAGATATCAATGATTACATTATAAACAAGCTCAATCTGTACTACGGGTAAGCCTAACCTACCTTGAATCCAAGCAACTCACGAGCCAACGAGCTTTCCTTTTCTTTCCAAGAAACTTCCTCTTCCACAAGCAATGCTATCAACAATATAATGTAAGCATTACAATAAGAATGAAAATACCCATTATAGCATCATTGTGCCATGGGTTTCAAATATACACCAAAATCCCAATTAGGTTTCACCCTTGGAAAGGAGTTTCCAAGACCAACCATAGACTAATTATCTTTAGGGAGTTAAAAACCCTCAAGAAATTTGAGTCAAACACTCCATTTTTGGGATACAATTGACCCACAATGATTTAGGGTTTTGAGTCAAGAAATAATGAAATTAATATCAAATTAGAGGAATTCTTACCTTGGATTTGTAGTAAAAAAGATGGATTACACAAGTTGTTTAAGTTTCCAGTCAACCCACAAGACCAATTTTTGAGTCACCACTCTTTTAGGGCTGCTAGGGTTTTAATAGAGGTGAAGAATGCTCAAAATCTGTCAAAAGCCCCTTTTTATACGGTTTTAGATGGGCCCGCAAAGTCAATTTATTTTTGACCTTTCGAACTCATTCAGACTCCGTTTTTCGCAAACAAACTATGTAACCCCACTAAATTCGACATTCTGGACACATTGGTGAAGTCAAATTTTTCATACAAGGTTATTTAGACTACTTGTGGGTCCCACACCCCTATATTTCGATATTTGACTTTTCGACTAATTGATCGAAATGAGCTCGGGTGCTATGGGATCCGAACCAAGGATCTATGTATCCTAAAATTGATCTTACATAGATGTTGGCACAGTCGAGATTTGCATGCGAAATTATTTTACTGAAATTTCATTCGGCGGCCGTTTGGAATCGACGAAGACTTCCAATTATAAAAGTGGTTCTAAAAACCAAACGAACCGTCAGGTAACCGAACTATCAATTCTAGCAAGTCACTAATGACTTGGGATGGCTATGGAGGAGCTCTATCGGCAAAATAAGCAAGAATACGGCTAATGACTTGAAGGGTCATTACACAGAGTGAAAGGACAGTTTGTTCGTCATGTTCCTAGTGAGTCTTCTTCGCCAGGCAACTCATAGGCTGATCGGCAATATAGGATCACCAATTCATCCAACTAGAGGAGGCAGCAGAACAAATATAAGATTGTGTCAAACGACTTGAAAGTCTGTTCTTCCAAAGTTTGAGGAACCAATGAGAGAATGACCGAGTTTTTATGATGCTAAAATTACTCAACTTTATGCATTCCACAGTCCACACTGATAGTGTGCAATATCTTGTTAATAAGAATCACAACCTGGTGAAGGAGGGCATCCCTGCCTTTTTGTTTGCGGTGATAAATATGTATGGTACATATCTCAGTTAACATATAGGTTAGAAACGTCCAAATAAATACCAATTTTTATATTTACGACTAGGATCAATTCACCTCTCTTGTAGTTGTTGAGATGATCAAATCATTTTCCAGTTTGTAAATCTTTTGGGGTCCTTTAGTTGTACTTCTCTCGATCATCAGATGTAGCATACCACGAGTAGCTCTAGACCTATGTACAGAGAATTAACAGAGATTTTCTGGCGTGCTCTTTTGTCTAGTCGTGCTTGTTTATAGAAAAAAAAAAATTGTTGCTGCGACATTTTTACATATATAGTAAAGTAATATAATTTGTTTACCCTAATCTCGAATCATTTCTCATGACCAATGTGACCGTCTTCTTTACACACTCTGAGTCAATCGGAAACTTTCTTTCCTTTTCTATTTTAAGCACACTTTAGTGTAGGAGTGTTTGTTACAGTGACAAACTAACAATTGTCAAATGTGTATAGTGCCTATAGAATGGCACACGGAATCAAAATCTTTTTCATGATCAATCAGTTCCATAAAACGTTGTATGCTTGAATTGTTTCGAAAGAAAACAGTTTGAAGCACTTGAAACCATGAAAGGTTAAAAAGAAAAAGAGGGGGAGTTTGGGTTGGGGGTGGGGGTGGGGGTGGGGGTGGGGGGGTCAATTAGAGCTTGAATGACCTTAAGTTTATGATAAAATAAAAGAAAAGGATGGGCCATGACCTGATAAACCAAAAAAAAAAAAAAAGCTTGACAACAACTAGATTCGCAGCTATATATCCTGCCATATGAATGCAGCCTAAGACCCTCTGATTTATTGCCTATAAAAGTTAATATGTATGTTGTCTATTAATAATAATCTACTTATTAATGTCTAAGAAAAAGAGGGGGAATTAATATGTATATTATATTGTCTTTTTTATCTAGACTGGATACACTAGTCAAAGATTAAAGAATTAATAAAATATAAATTAATCAAATTATCTTGACAACTAAATAATGGAACAAAGGGAGTGAATATTTTGTTTCTCTAATTACACTTGTTTTGTCCTTTCAGTTGAAAGAGGAAATTAATTAAAGGATTAAAAAGAGTTGCGTGAAATTTTGCACAACAGAAATGAGAGATTGAAACACAAACCTGGGGTATTTTAATCATGATGAAGAAACTAGGGAAAAAGCAAAATTTCATTTTTAACAAAAAGTCGAAGGCAATCTCACAGATAGTGGACCTGTCCCTTTGTCTTTTATCAAAGTTAAATCAGATAGCTCCACTGGCAAAGGAGAAAGTAATTACTTGTTACAAAAGAGTAATGATTATGGGGTACATACACTCAAACTCAACTTTCTCCTCATTGATTAAATATGTGAAAGACCTCCATAACTGAACTCAATTAGTAAAAAGTTGTAAAAGCCCGCTGTTTTCAAACTCGTTAGCTGATTTCCAATTTGTAATACTCCTATGTTATTCCCCCTTCCCTAATCAGATTATCTCGATCGGAGCTTAATATACGATCGACTGAGTTTTAAGTTATACACATATTTGTATAAATATAATTTGTAGGCAATCTATCTTATTTTTAAGATTACAAATTTAGCTCACTTCTTAAAATATACTTACTTGCTTGTGAATAATTATTACTGATGTAATATTATACGTAAAATATCTTTATACTAAGGGTGCGTATTTAAGAAATATATGTCGAACTCCTTCAACTTCTAATTGACTTTCAAATAAGAAACAGAAAAGTAAAAAAGATGGAGAGGTTTGGAGAGTGGGTAACAAGTTTCTTCCGTTAAGGCAGTAGTAACAGTAGCCTACTTCTCCCGTTTCAATTTACTCTTCGTTTACTTTTACTTATCACATTAATATGAATATTTTATCATATTATTCTTACATTTAGTATCAAATCTTGAAAATTGATTTCAAGAATAAGTAATTAATGCTAAAAATAAAACATGAAAAGAAAAAAAACAAGATAAATAAATAAAAATGAAGAATACATTGAGTTGAAGTTACAGCTTAAGGTAAAGTAGCGGCTCCTCCTGCCCCATGGACTTCGAAAAAGTCCATTTATTAGATTCTCCATGTCTTCTCTTCTTTTCAATTATTTTTCCATGGACCTCAATTAATTAACAATAACATTAGGCAATGACTTGAAACTTGTAATTGAATTTCTGTTTTCTCATTCTCATTTTCTTCAATTGCTTATTACATTTCATACCATTGAAAAGCATGTCTGTTTATATTTTAGTAAACACAACTCCAGTCTCCAGATACCAAATTGAAATTTTGGCACTACTAATATACTTTTGACAAGCTTCCTCAATGATGTTCTATCTTTTCGTCAATTGTACTAGACTACTAGTATAGGTTTAAAATACATCATGATAGATGCCATTTGTTAAAAATTTTAGACAAGTTAATATAATGTCTATTGCGGGCGGATCTATGTATACTGCCTCAACAGCGAAGAGTCAAGTTTCACTCTCCGGGGTTGTGAGTTTGAATCTTCTCAACGACATATATCCTTTTGGCAAATATTTGAAGTGAGGCTTTATTGTTTTGAAAAGAATTGCGGCTTAATCAAATCGTTGGCAAAAAGAAAGCAAGCTGACCAACCACATACAGTTTTAAGTCCTTTCCCTGTGTTGTAAACTTAGATAATAGAGTCAAATATGGGTGTGTAGGCCTCACAGGATCAGCAATATCTGTGTTGTAGCCATAATGCATGTGTTCGACTTTTAGCAGATTTTAAGGTATGTTGAAAGATTACATCACCATTACATCAAGGTGGAACGGAGGTCCATGTAACACAGGATCAGCAATATCCGGTTTAAAGGCCTCACAGACAACATCAAGAGATATGTGTGTGTTAAAAGAACCAGTATAAACAGGGTCACCTGAATTGCACAACATATGTCTTCTTCTTGGCTCTCCGAAACTGCTTTTCTACTGGCAAGTCTAGCCTTCATATTTTTGCACATATATATGCTGTATGCACGTTAAAATCACCCACTTCAGAACCATCAGAAAACTATTCAGATGGAAAAATCTAAAAGTAGTCTAATGGCTACACAATTTTTGTAATCAAATGCACTATCCAAATCTGTTCTCGAACCTTGATGTTAAAGCATTTCATATGTATTCAGTTCAAACTCACGTCTGGAAATGTTGTGGTGTTAGCATCCTCGGCTCACATATCTTGCTAAACATGGGGAAGCATTGGAGAACCGAATTTTGTTTCATTGGAACAATTCTTCTCTTTTGTGACTACAATCTCTTGGTTGCCGCTGACGGTAACTTTTCCCTCAGGATAATCCACATATAAGAGCCATTCTCGGTTGTTGAATTGTTGGTAACATGTTACTTGTCATTCATCTTTAGTTTTTTAAAACTACAAGAGAATAGAAATAAAGCAATGTTAAAAGGATAAATAACATGGAAATAATTAGATTCCTGAAGTAACTAAGAATTCGATTCAGAAACATTGCGATTAAAATATACAAATATCATTTTTCAAGCTGAATGTCCCAAAGGAGGTATTATGAATTTTTTGATTGATAAAAGAATCAAATAAAATAAATCTGTAGGGCTCAGATGGCGATCCATCCACTCACAGTCCTAGTGAGTGCATCACCATACAATCCAATCCTTTTTCCAAAGATGGAATTGCCAAAAACAAATAACAAAAATGAAGAAAAAGTAGATGGAAGATACCAACAAGTAACCCATTTTATAATCATGACTCAACTTTTCCTTTGCTATTCTCTGTGTAAACATTCACATCTAGCAGTTCTTCAAATATAAATTTCTAAGGTAAAATATGAAATGTATTTGTATGATTAATCACATAACTATGAATTACCATTGATTATTCCCTTTGTCCCAATATATGATTATGAATTCATGTACAGATTCTTCAAAAAATTCAAAACATAATGTACATATTTGAAAACTACATTAGTACTAGAAGTAAATATAGCTAATGATTCAAATATCTTTTTAAAAAAAGCCTGAGAATTATAGTCAACGAAAGATTTTTTTTGGGTTACCACAAGAAAGGGAACAGATCATTGCACCTACACGGTAGCATTCTTACTTGCATATACATAAGAAGGGAGACCAAGT
>NC_061116.1:209638937-209703141 GCF_002878395.1 Capsicum annuum | reverse complement strand
TGATTTAAATAAATTTTTGATTTATTTACCCTAACAAATTTATTACTTCTTTATTTTAATATTATCATTCATCGAAAATCCTCATTACCGAACACACCCTATGTGATAAAAAAATATTTATGTGTATTAAACTCTTAAATTAGATAACTTTTATGTAATAAGAAAATACAAATTATTTTTGATAAATCCAAAGTTGAATAACCACTAATAAAATTTATCTTAAAAAATTTATTTTCACATCTAACTTTCAATTTTAAATAGGCATTTGACCATGAAAGATCAAAAATACATTCACTTTATTTGAATTTTTAAAATTGAAAATAGAGTTGAATTGTGTTTGGTCATAGTATTTGAAGTTGATAATCGAATTTAAACGTATTTTTTTGAAAAAATATAAAAAGAGAATAAATTTAAAAATAGAATTTTATGAAATTGCAGTTATATTATGAAAATAAAAAAAATAATTTATTTTTAAAATGCAATAAAAAATAGTGAAAACATCTTTTGAGATGTTTTTCAAATTTTCAAATACAACTTCAATTTGTATTTGATTTATTTATGACCAAATAAGTATTTCGAAATAAGTAAAAACGTATTCTGAAATACAGTGAATACTATTTATGGCTAAACGGGTTTTTTTTAATCTTTATTACAAAACATACAATCAACACAACTCCAACTTTAGTTTTAAAATTTATAAACGAAGTAATTTTTTTATTTCATGACCAAATGTCCATTACTGCTTTTTGTTGTCCTTTGTTCTTGTAATTGTGTTATTTTAATTTGTGCAATGAACTGACTTGAGTAAATTTAAATTTTAAAAATTAAAATATTCTATGTTAGTGGAGAGGTGAATTGGAAGAGGATATTGCAAACCAGCCATACAAAAAAAAAAAAAAAGGTAAGAAAGAAAAGAAATAGAGATATAAATACGGTATCTAAGCCTTTGTCTCCTTTTCGTGATGGTGAGATTCACTATTTTTACTTGACAAAATTTGAGAGACACAACTTTTGTCTGCCATGTTATACTTGGACCTCTCACATATTAAATTTTTTTTATAAGGAAAATTTTACCTTCAAAATGAAACTTCTCTACGTGATTTAAATTAATTAAATTCTAAAATAAATGTTGAACATTACATGAAGCTAAAAAAGAAATACTCTCAATTTTTAAAAATAAATAATCATGAATACTTTGAGTCGTATTCACACATTTGTAATTTGTTTTATAATTTTTATTTTTTACTCTTTAAACTCTCTAAATTAGATCTCCCCCCCCCTCCCCCTCCCCCTCCCCCTCGGACCAATGTAATTTTATTTTTTCAATTCAATTCATTTAAATGACATAGCCACATTAGCTTGCTTTCGGATTTTACTTATTTTTTTTCTTTTTTTATTTGGTGTCTAATATCAATATTAAAACATCAATTAATTTTGATGGAACTGTAGGCCTTTTTGTGGGGATAGAGCTCCTGATAAAATTTTCTTTTTAAAATTTCTAAATAAGAGTGGAAGGATCACATTTGACTGATGTTGACTTAGCTGAACCAAATCTTACTCAAATTGTGATAAAATACATTTCTGGAAAAAACAAAGTAGTACAGTACTTTTCTATCAATGAGGCATTGCTAAGGACAAACTACAACCTTAAAGACAGCTCACAACTGGAAATCCAACAAAGAACTTATGACTCTGTTCATGCAATTGACACCTCATTCGTTAAACTTTTTGTCTATATTTCCTTTTTCTCACATCAACTGTGTGGAACTTCAAGAATGGTAACTAATTTTTTTTAACCAATAACCATGATTCTTGAATGAATTAATGCTACTTGTTACTATTTAAAAGCTCCAAACTTAAAGTACATACACTTTGACAAAAATCAGAAACTTACCCTTTTGATTTCACACACTTATTCTTCACTTGTGCATTCTTTTCCCCAACCACAAGGTACTGTTAAATAAAGCTTGTACCTTTTTGCCACAGAGGCTTCACATTATCAGTGTACTTTTTTTTTTTTGAGACTTTTGCTCTATTATTGTCAAATTCTTGTAGTGTTTGAGGTTGTTTGTTATTTGGGTTCAGCTTAATTTTTGGGTATGTTGATAGCTATGAAAGATCTTAGCTTTTTGGTGTTAGTATTATGGAGTTCTTGTGATTGTTGGATCTAGTTCTAGGTAGTTGATTCTGGTTGGTTAATTTCTCATTATCTTTTTAGTTTTGAGTTTTGCTATCCATATTTCATGATTAGTGTACTTTAGTACTTATAAAGTGTGGCTATCTGCACTTGATGATGAGTGTTTGCCCCTGAATGTTTTTACCATAATTTGGTTTTCCTTTTTCTAAAAGAAAATCACAAAATTTTCATATTTGGATAATCATTGAAAGTTTTGGACTCTATAAATTGAGGTTCATTCCTTCTCACCTGTTAGTATCCACAATGTAGTCTTAAGGCTTTGAGAGTTTTAGTTAGGGGAGAATTTGCGAGAGACACAAATATTAGCTAATCACTTGTGTGGATCTCTTTTTATTTGGATTGAATTTTGTAAGGTTATTTCTGTCAATATTTTGTACTCTCTTTTATACCGTGGATTGCTCATCTCTGCATATGGATATAGGTCAATACTAAATCACGCTAAATTATTGTGTCTCTTTTGGTGTATTTCTCTTTTGCCTTCTTATTATTCGTCTGCTGAGGTTTGCTTTGCTGACATCTGCATGACACCTAATTGTTTCGGTCATATATAACACTTGGCCAGTGTTCATTTTCAGCTTCTGTAATATCTGACCAAGAAAAGCAATTTGGTTTGCATCCTCATTTCCTGTTCTTATTTTGTTAATCTGCTCTTGATTTTTAAAATCATGTTGGGTTCATTTTATCCAATCAATGGAAATAGATTCAATGCATTGTTCTCAGAAAGGCGTAATATGTAAATTTGTTGTAGCTACCTCAAGATACTGAAGGAGCCTTAAATACAGAATGACAAGAAGAGGTTTATTTTGTTAAGCCGCTTAATAAGAGAATTGCTAGCTTTCTGATGAAATGACATATTTTTCCTCATTGTCATTCACGTAGAAGTTCTTTTAATTTTTTTTTTCTCTTGCACTCTTTTAACAATTATTGCATCCTCGTCCGTTACAGCTTATGACCTTGTTCAAAGAGGGTGAAGCTGAGTAGGTTAACAGCCAATGGGCTTCCCATCATTCTTGATAATCTTTCTGGCACTGTGTCCTGCATTTCTGGCACAAATAATTGAAGATACAACATTTGTGATTGATGGAACTGTAAAAATTGCTGAGACAGATGATAATTATGTTTGCGCTACCCTTGACTGGTGGCCTAAAGAAAAATGCAACTACAACGATTGCCCTTGGGGCTTGGCATCTCTGATAAATCTGGTAAAGCTCTACTACTAATTGTTATTGTGGGCATATATTTCTTTGCTAATAGTCGCAGCACATTCCTTGTGCAGTTTGTGATGATGGAATGAGCAGTTGATATTCATTTATTTTCTTTTGACTTTTTTCAGGATTTGTCTCACCCCTTTCTAGCAAATTCTATTCAAGGTTAGCATGTTCCCATAGTGTTATAGCTTTATCTTAATATTTGCGATCTTGTTGTTCATACTCTTGAATGTGTTACTTGAGCTGAGGGTTTTTCGGAAACAACCTCTCTACCTCCACGAGATAGGGTAAGGTCTGCGTACGCTCTACCCTCCCCAGATCCATCTGTGGATTACACTTACGCTGGGTATGTTGTTTTTTGTTGTTGTTCTTACACTAATTAACAAACTTTGATCGGTAAACTCTACAACTTCACCTTAACATCAAATGCACCATCTATTCGCGTCAGTGGGCAAATTAGACTTAATGCTTCTTTAGAATGCTTATTGATTTCTCTTCTGTTCTGATTGCTAATTTTGTGGTGTAGCTTTCAAACATTTGAGATTACGGCTTGGAGGTTCTTTGCAAAACCGAATACTATATGATGTTGGCAATTTGGAGTCTACTTGTCACCCATTTACCGAGCAGGAGGATGGGTTGTTTGGATTTTCAAAGGGATGCTTATATATGGATAGATGGGATGAGCTAAATAGGTTTTTCAATAAGACGGGGTGAGTTATTAACTTTTGTGCTACTTCTTGTTCGAATTTTCTTCCCGGAGTATGTCATAACTTACTTAAAATTCTTTGAAATTTGTTAAGACATATGCTAAAAAATAAATACAAGTGTACCTTTCTCTAATGGTGTCACTTCGACATGGTAATATAGCCCAATCAAATGTCCCGATTTCAAGTCTTGCCTCCACTTATTAACATAAACTATCTCCACGTGCTTGGCAAAGAAAAAAAGAGGAGTGTGTTAAGGCGTAATGAGATAAATAAAAGTGTCCCGTAACTATCAATAGCTTACATGACGTGGTCACTCACTTCAACAAAGCTCATCCCACTTTCACTGCTTATGCTGCAGAGCACTTGTAACCTTTGGCCTGAATGCATTGCGAGGGAGGCAGCGGACCGGTAAGCGTGTCTGGAAAGGGAATTGGGATTCCAGCAATGCCTATGATTTCATAAGTTACACTAGCTCCAAGGGCTACCAAATACACTCATGGGAATTTGGTATAATTGCTGACAATTTCCTTCTCTCTTTTTTTTGATAAATCGCTATTGTTTGATAGAAGTTGGAATTTCTTAAATAATGGTTCCCCTTGGTTTGCAGGAAATGAGTTGAGTGGTAGGGGGGTTGGTGCAAAGGTTGACGCTGAACAATATGGAAAAGATGTTATCCATCTTAAAAATCTCATAGACCAATTGTATAAGCATTTCCAACCTCGACCACTTCTCTTAGCACCAGGAGGATTCTATGATAAAGAGTGGTATGACACGTTCCTTGAGGTGTCAGGGACAGGCACTGTCGATGCCTTGACTCATCATATATATAATCTTGGTCCAGGTAAGCTAGCATAAAGTTTTATGAGTAGCTTGGTGCTGTATGAAAGCCTCTTTTAGCTTAGAAAATCTAGGACAAGGATGATCACATAAAGCTAAGCACTGACAACGTTTTCCTGGCTCGATTTGTTTCAGTTGATAAAACGTTCTCTCGGGTCTTCTACAAAAATTATTTTTCACTTGTGATTTACTAGTTGGTGGAACGAAATTAGATAAATTCAAATTTGTCTATCAACATTACCATTAACATCACATTTCATTAAGATAAATGTTAGTATTTACTTCTGTTAAATTCGAATTGTGAACAGCTGCTCTGCTAGTTGGACGTTTTGCTTTATCTATCTTTTTCTTGTCAGTGTTAGTGAGGTGATTCATTGTGTATACAGTTAAATTTGTACTTGTGTTCTCTAGATTTGTTAGCCAATTTTACTCATCTTACTCCATCTTATAAAACCAGATAATTTCTGTTTCAGGATCTGACCTCAATCTCGTAAGCAAAATTTTAAATCCTCTGCACTTAAATAAAATTGCTGAGACATTCAGTAATCTTACTCAAACCATTGAAATGACTGGTCCTTGGACTTCAGCTTGGGTCGGAGAATCTGGTGGGGCGTTTAATAATGGAGCTCCTGACGTGTCTAACACCTTTGTGAACAGTTTTTGGTAAATTTCTTGCCCGACTTGATTTATTTTTATTGTTGTTGTTGGAATCTAATCAGTTAATTGTTTATATTCAAGCTTTTTATCTTAATATGGATTATGGAATTTAGGTACTTGGATCAGCTTGGGATGGCAGCCAAGTATCACACTAAAGTATATTGCAGACAGACCTTCATAGGCGGAAACTATGGGCTCCTTGACACAAGCACATTTGTCCCAAATCCTGATTATTATAGGTGAGGTGATTGACTTACCAATCCAAGGTTGATTCTGTCATCTATTAAATTAATTCTAGTTATTAAATACGTGATAATCTGGTCTGAAATCTTTATCTTCCGCCTTCAACGAACACAGTGCGCTTCTTTGGCATCGGCTGATGGGAAAAGAAGTTCTTGATGTTAGCAGCAATGCGTCACTATATCTGCGCTCTTATGCCCACTGTACAAGACATAGAGTAAGAGCCCCGTGGACCACTGAATCATTTACTCATAGAATTTCAGGTGCATCATTTGGTTAGAGGTACATTAACCTTCGCAGAAAGTAATTTGACGGTTTCAGAAAGGAAGTCTTAAACTTACACGCGTAATCACTGTTCCATAAACCTTGTTCATCATCAATAGTAATATTATTACTTCTTGTGTTGCATTGAGTCCATCCACTTCTGGTCAATCTTACTTGTTTATAGAGGCTAAACCTTCACACCTACTTTTAGTTAGGCACAAAGATGCGCTGTGACCCCAACTGTATGAGCCTTGCATAGTCAGCCCAAGTCCGAATTAAGGAGGGTTGCGGTAGGTTGGTTATCAGCATAAAAGTAATCATAAGATGCTGAAACCTCTAGATATTGAACATGGTGTCCATGTTAGTGTTAAATAGGCAAGGTGTTCCATCACATGTGTGAGAGAGTTTATGCCAAGTACCAACACCATGAAAGGTTGATCAGTGGAAAATTATTAGCATTGGAATGAAATGGTCTGTTGAAATAGATATATCAGATTCATGTAGCAGCCAATAGGATTGAGGTGTAGTTGATTGATTGATGTTGAAGCAAGGTGTTTTTCTTGATTATTTTCATTTACTCCATTTCAAATTGTAACTTGTAAAGAACATATCTTTAACACTTTGGAAGGAGTAACGAGAGCAAGGCATTTTGTTTTAATGCTTTGATTGTTATAATAGGAGTTGATGCTATTCCGTCTCAACTATTTTTTTCTTTTCTGTGATGCTGGATCTCCCTTGTGCTTTGTTTGGTAAGTGAGCTTACCACTCTTGGATAATGTTAGAACGTGATGCTTCGTATATGTTTCTTAAGGTAAACGAGTCAATCAAAATGGAGGATAGAACATCCTTCTACTGAACCATTTTGAGGCATTTTGGTGAAGCCAGTTTCTGGTCACTAATATTTCCATTTTATGTTAGCCATACCGCATTAATTTGGTTAATTCTCAATAATGCATATTAGGTAAAGCCTTCATATATCATATTAACATGCGATGATTTACATTTCTCTGCTAGTGCGCAAAACTTAAACCTTTCAAATTTCCTGGTGTTGTCTTTGTGCAGGAAGGTGTGACATTACTTTTGATCAATCTAAGCGACCAAACTCATTATGGAGTCACCATCGAATCTACTGCAAGCATCACCTTGCACGTCAAAGAGAAATCAAATCACAAGAGTTCTTTCGTGCATCGTCTTAAGAAAACTATTGCATGGCTTGGAAGCAAATCATCAGACGTTACATTATCACGAGAAGAGTACCATCTGACACCACAAGATGGGGACCTTCAAAGCAGAACCATGCTGTTGAATGGAAAACCATTACAACTCACAGAAAATGGAGATATCCCAAGTTTGTCTCCAGTCCTTGTAAACCTTAAGTCTCCAATATCAGTTCTCCCCTTGTCCATCAAATTCATAGTACTCCCCTACTTAAGCTCTCCTGGTTGTAGTTAAGGATTAGGAGATACTTGTGCCTAATAGCTATACTCTGGCACTCTATCCATTCTTACTTGTATAAACTACTATAATAAACTGAGTGGCCAATTTGTTTCTGCATATAAGTTCTGGCCAAGATGATTGAGAAAGATTCAACCAATTTGAATTGATCACATCACAATAGTAGTAGTGTAAAAGCCAAGTCAGGGGGCAGCTACAGTTATGTATTATATGGTTAGACTAGACAAACCCCTCTCCCTACTAGTGTTTCCAGCAACATGTGCCTTGTAATGTAAGCTGTCTATAAACTAGCAGAATCAGAAATAATCAGTTTCCTCTTGGTTTATATGCTTAGACAATACAACTTTTATTAGTTTGATAGTACCAAGAGGTACTCAATGAATGGTGGATTGAAACTTTTTTTTTTTTAAAAAACTGGATGTTGAGCATACAGCACATTCAACTATTCATGTTCAACATTATTTCTGTACAATGGATAAGTAACAATTCGTCGACCTGTCTTCCAAATATCAGACAACTATAGAATAGAATACTGTAAAAATATAATTACAAAGTAACATGAAATAGCAGAAAGAAGGATCTGTGAAAAACTCAAGAATAGTTGAAAATGATAAAGAACTGAAGTTAAACGTCTGAAAGCTCATTAACAGGTCTCCAACAGATGTCTACTGGTTTACTTTCCAAGCAAGCGGCGAATCCTATGGTTGGCCCCTTTAACTCTGGAACCAAGCTCATCAACATCATCTTCAACATGATCCAATGCCTCCTTGTGCCTGTAATATCCAACAGCATATACAGAATTATTAGAAAATCTAGAGAACTTCTAGTGCTCGCGAACTACTTATATTATTTTATAATATAGGACGGAGACTGGTTTAAATGAAGCGACAATGAACAGAAATCATATAGCCAAAATCAACTTGCTTGAGAATGAGGCGTAGTTGTTGCATATACATAATTCTTAGAAGTCACTAAGTAACATAGTACGTTAACAGTCTCATCGTACAATAAGGTGATAGTAGAGAACAAGGGAGGAGAGCGGAATCTTTTTAATAGGATCTTATAATACTAACCTCTCCACTTCAGATCCCATGTCAACAGCCATATTCTTGAGCTCCCCCAACAGAATGCTGAGATCTTCTAGACCATCATCTTGCTTTGCTTTCTCAGCCTGTCAAAAGTTTATACAAGACAACAGATTTAGCTAAATGATATTACGATTCATATTCATGCAGAAGGCAATGAAAGAAAGGAAAAAAAGGAGGGAGGGGGGAGGGCAAGCTGAGCCCTGGGCAATTCTCAATCTGGCGGTGAAGAATGAACGAAAACTAAGGTATTACAAGTATCACGGTGTTTTACTACGTTTGCTGTTTCACTTTTGGGGTTCCAAAAGGAAACTTCTATTATAAAAAAATTTCAAACACTATGCCACATTTAAAAAATGGATTATCGCTTTTTCACTCAGAGAAAGCAAGGGTCCTTTAGCTTTATGGGATGCCTTGATTCTCTCTAGTAAATCTGTTTTCTGATATTCCTCCTTTCGCGAACATGATTAGATAGTACCTCTCCAAACACAAGTATAGATAGACCCCATGAAATTCCATTAGATCCTTTTTCATGTACTCACGTTTCCTCGCTCATCATTTAAATGAAGTTGTGGAGGGGATGAGTTTCTAGAATTATATTTTATATAAACACTGGAATATAACAACGTAACTCCAGAATTAAAAAGAAAACAGGAGAGAAATGAACATAAATAATTTGTTGTTTACTCTTAATCATCAATGTTAACTGGAAAATTGCCACTCAAGTGTTAACAGAAACATTAGAAGAAAAGGTGTCAAAATGCTAGAAAGGTGGACGGCGAAGTGAGGAAAGATGTAGAAAAGAAAATTTCCAAAATTACTAGTGTCCTGCATTAATGGATCGTTGAAGGTTTAGGGTGTATTGGATCTGGAGAACTTCCTTAATAATTTTTTGTTTCTTTGAGGAGAATTGTAACAGTATTCTCTATTTTGTCCCGAGTCACATGAACATACCTCAACTTTCTGCAGTGCGTTTGTAGGCTCTGGGGGCGGTGTCCGTGAACTTGACCTTGCCTTAGGTGCAGAGTTCAATCCTAACTTCTCCCGCTGCTCCAAGTGGTTGCCCCTCCTTTGAACCGGATTATCTGACCCTGTGCCACATTATCAGAGTATCAAACTAGCTATCATTGTCAGTTGACTCAACCTTTCCGTTACTACTACTTTCAAAATTTTGTGCACATTAATCCTTCACTTTTCTCCCTCACGATCTTCAAATCAAAGTAGAAGAATAACAAGAACAAAAATAAAATGAGTTACCTCTTGTGATAACAGGCCCTGTAATTGGGCGATTCGTCTTTGGCTTCCAAGTCTTAGAAAATATACCCCCAAGACTCCCCAAGAGTTTTTCACCCTGAATTAAATTTCAAACATAAGTCTCACAAGGATAACAGGTAACAGTTGCAAAACATCTTCAAGATGTTCAAGAGACATCTTTAAGGGAGTAAAGACTTCTAAATGGAAGGGTAAAAAGAGACTAGTCATAATAAATAAATATATATCTCCTTCGAATAGCATAATGGACAATGGAATAAGTTTCATTTTAAAATGAACGGATATGTAAATAGAAACCATCACTCAAACAGTAGTACAGAAATAAGTTAGAGAAAAAAGGTGCTTCACGAAATGACCACAAGAATTTGCAGAACATAAAGCATACTGATATGAGCCTTCCGCAATTATGTCTGCTTCTACGAACTAGAAAAAAACTTGCGAACAAAGCAAGTCATACCCTGCTAAGATCATGGTCGATGTCTGCTGCAGTCATATGGGTTCTTGTAATTTGTTCTCCCTGTTGATGTAAAGTGATCAAGGTTTTTGTTGCATCCTCTCGCATGTCTTCTGCAATCTTCAGGCAGTTGTTAACAGACTTTGTAGTCTCTTCTGACCTGTAGACGGCATAGTTTTCCAACTCCTCTACACTTTGGTTCTCAAATCCTCCAGACTCCCGGAAATCATTCTTGTATTTATTTCTTGCTGTCGAAGTTGAGTAAGCATGAGAAGGAGTCTCTTTAATTTCATCATCATCAAAAAGGTTTGCACCCAAATTTGGGTTAGCTGCAGAAGGCTGTGGTGGCATTCTACTTGATGGTTTTACAGTTTGCTTCATGTCAGACTCATCGTCAGAATCAAAGGGATTTAATCCAGGATTACTATGAACCACGGGATCCGCAGATTTTTTCCTAGCATTCCAATGTAAAGGAGACTTCTTAAGACCATGCATTTTTTGATAAATAGAAAGTAATCCGATGGGGATGGACCTGCTAGATTAAGAAAGTATCTGCAGAAAGAGATGACCAAACTATTAGGCGAACGTTATAATTGAGACAACTGTTAGTTTGTTACTGTAAGACATACACAGAGGCAATTCAGTTACAGACCACAACAGAACATTGGCTAGAAGCTAAAACATCAGGAGCAGACAACTCACAACAGATAGCAAGAAAGACTCAAATCAAGCTTTGTTCAGAGAAATAGTACTAATAAGTAATGAAGAATTCGAAAATCAAGTATTCAATACTAATATAATACAACGACAATAAACAACTGCAGCATCTCAATCCCAAGTCGCTTCCTATTCATTTGTTGGTCTGGATTAGAGGATTCATTTTCACGAAGTGATTCCGAGAATCAACCAACGGAAAAATCCATAGCCTGGGTGATTCAGAACCTCCCTCTCACCCAAATAAATGAACTGAGATGAATCAAATCAATAAGTTTTTTGATCGACCCAGGCTCAGCAAAGCCAAATTCAATCAAGTCATGTGGTTGGGTCTTACTTTTACAACTACGGTAGAATCCAAATAAGGAAATTTCGACCATTTCAGCAATTCACAACCCCGCGAGGATTGCTTGGTTACCTAAGTCAGAACACTGTTCATCCTAGCAAAATTCAAGAAAATCCAACAACAAGGACCACAAAAAGTATCCAAAATTTAGGAGACATACAAGTCCAGTTCTATTTACATCTCCAACATAAACAAAATTGGAATTTCAACTTTCTTCCATAGAAGCAAATTCCATCAATCATCCATTAACCAAAGCAGAAATTAAAGAATATCCCTTATTCATATTCCTAACTGCTATCCTACTGATTCCTCAAAACCCCATAAATCATATCACAAAACCCAAAACATAACAAGAAAGCAAAAGGGGTTTCCCCAAAACAGTTGAAAACACAGCTCCAAATGAAAATCTTGTGACATAAAACAGTACATCAAGAAAAAGAACAAGAAAAATATCACTGAATAAAGTCTAAAACGACCCATATAAAAAAAAAAAAAGAGATCCGTTTATATCTTCATAAACTCAATAAATTCATCAATTGAATTATAGAACTCAGAGAAAAACATGCACTAAGAACCCCTATAACGCAGTACCTGAAAATCCAAAACTCAGTACACTGAAACTTTCGCTGAGCGCACAAAATGTAGAGAATAGAATTCAAAAAAATTACATATAATATGAAATGGATTGACTATATAAGAAAGAAAGAAGCGTGGAGCAGGAGGGGAAGTTTAGACTTTTTGTTTTATTTTTGAATTAATGAATGAAGCCAACAACCATTGTCGCAATTTGGACAGTTTCTTCTTTCTATGTATGTATTTTGCCTATGTAGACCGGACTTTCTCTTGTCAACTCTTTTCATTTTCTTTCTCCCCCATCAACTTACATTTTTTTTTTAAAAAAAAAAATTGGAATTTGAATAATTGTGATTTTTATGAGTGTGAATAGTTTTTGGAGAATAAGAGTTGTTCAAACAATCAAAAGATGTTATTTAATGAATTCAAAATTATTTAAATATCTGCTAGTTATTTAGAAGTAATTATGATGTAGAGAAGGAGAAGTGGTCGAGGGATATTATTTAAACAATCGGAAGTGATTTAAGCAAATGAAAAATATTATTTCAATAATCAAAAATTATTTAAACATTTTCTAATTGTTTGGAGGAGGTTTGTGTAAATGAAAAAAATTGTGGGTATTTAAAAATATGTGTTATATTATTAATCTACTTTTTTTTTTTTTTTTTAAAAGAATTGTGTTCTATTTTCTTTATTTTCATTCTTAAAAGTCCTTTTTAATTTGCCCTCCCCACAATGTTTAAATAAATTTCTCATTTATCAAGATATCTTGATATAATTAAATTAACTAGTGATGATGATTAAGAATTTAATTAAAGACAAGAAGTTAAACATGAAATGACTTTTTGGACTTATAAAAACTAATCAAATTAGAATGAAATGAAAACGAATTAAATTACTGTAAATGGAAAGTACTATATTATAAAACAAGAGTGCAAATGTTCTGTATATTTGCTTAACTTAGAAGCATTAGACTAGTAGTCTAGAAGAAATTAATTGCAAGTAACTAGATATGAATTCATTGTCATACTAGTATTTTGTATATAAACAATTGATCAACACATGGTATCATATTGAACAGTATTACATTTCAATTTATCAATTCTTTTTAAGTAACACAAAATGATATTTTGCAACTGCTCATTGACTATAATTCTTTCACATGGTTAATTAATAAGGAAGCCAAAAAAATAAAAAAAAAATCCAAATAGAATTAAAAGAATAGCTATAGTAATCGAAACCATAATATTATTTTTCAATTTTTGACTTTTTGGCCAGTGGACTGTTTCATCAAATATGAAACCCCTTATTAAACAAGCAAATTTTTTATTTTTTTTAAAATAAAACACTTTTTATCTATTTGGAAACGAGAGATGCCCTTGCACTTTCCAGGCACCTTCCATGAAACCAGTATTAATTAATTATGATATAGAACAATTCTTAACTACTAAGGTTTTATTGTGAATTACGGCTAATTACGATGTAACATTTTGGATAAAGACATGCAAAGGGCTCATGGCATTCTTTGTATGGTTCGCCAAGGAACAAATCATCTACACAACTCAGTTTGTTGAAGCGTGTGATCACTTCATCTAAAAATTTAAATCACGAGAAAGAATATATGTTTATTACATGTGAGCTACATCATCAAAAAATTAGTACTTTATTCTCACACAAATGATACAAATTAAGTAAGATTTCTTTTTGTTTCGACCCACCGAAAGTGTAAGATTTAGGTCTACTAATTTGTGAAATGTTAGCATTATTAGTATAACCTTTCGTTTGCAAAAAAGATTAAGATTTCTTTTTGTTTCGACCCGCCGAAAGTGTAAGATTTAGGTCTACTAATTTGTGAAATGTTAGCATTATTAGTATAACCTTTCGTTTGCAAAAAAGATTTGCTTTAACAACTTCTCTAATAATTAGCTAGCAAGTAATTATCATACACTATCATTTTGCATAATGAAGTTTTGGACAAAAAAATCCAATGAAAAGAACAAACTATCAATTTGAATAATGAAATTTGAAGTTAAACTCATGCACAAAAGTCATGCTTTCTATGAGGAAAAAATGATTATTAAATTCTTGATATGAAGGTGCCCTTAAAGAGTTGGTTTTGGATTAACTTTGAAAATTAGGTACAGAAATAAATTTGGAAAACTATATATTTTGGTGAATATTTGTGTTAGTATTATTAATTACCTCTTTATGAAACGAACTGGGAGATTTTCTTTTTCTTATTTTGGATGAAGTAGACAGCAACAAAGAGTTTTATAGGCAATTCATTGCACGTCATGATGTTCTATAATGTAAGTGGACTTGGATATACTGAATATTGTATTTGTGACCGTAATTAAAGGAATGGATCTTAGGTTTAATCCAATCCCAAAACTTAGCTCATTAGCTCATGAAGGGAGGATTGTTCAAGTCCATATAAGAACTCGAGTTGTCCATCCCTTTTCCGATGCAGGACTCTTAAACCGTGACCTTCTGGTAGCCTAGACCAAGTCTAATGAAGAGTTCCTTTATATTTGATATTGATATGTATAGACTATAGGCGATCCTATACTGAGTCTTCATGACTTTTCAAGTTGAGCATTTAGTATGAATTTGAAGATTATTCAAAACCAAGAGCATATACAGAGATAATTAAGAAAAAGACATTGGTTATCATATTTATGGTAGGGTACCTAAACCAACTAACTTTTGAGTTAATTTTTTTTTTTTGGTTAACAATATAAAATTGTCCTCTTACCTCATCACTAATATCCCTACAATGTCAACAAAAAATAATTACACCAGCAGAAATTTACTCTGCATACCAAGTCTAGCTCAACTAGGAGCTAAAGTGGTTTATCATAACTAACACAAATTAGTAATCAAGCTTTACATCTTACAAAGATGAAATTCATATCTTTAATTATTATTTTTTGGTTAAAAAAAAAGGAACTATGGATATAGGTGTTGAGGAGGGAATCACTCAATATTGCAGATAAATACACACAAGTGATCATCCAACGGCGTGAAATGAGCTTAACTGAAGAAGTGAGGATTCGACAAAAAAAGACGATGCCAAATGAAAAAAGAGTGCATATATAGTGGCTCAAGTAGCCAAAAGTACCATGTTTCTGTAGTGAATTGGACACTTCAATTATGTAAAAAATTACATGAATCTACACACTGGTGAATCTTGGATCAGTTAGAAATTAGGCCTACTAGTTGCTCATGCTGGCTGCTTTCAATCCACCATGGTTGGAACCCAACATGTTCACTGCTATCTTGTATCTTCTTCAATTGGAGCAGGCAGGTTAAGATCCAGGAGATGTCTGATTTCTTTGTTGTTGTTGCTTTTGGACTCAACAATCAAGTGGGATCTCTTATGACCACCTAAAGCTTGTCAAAATTTGAAGAGAATTGGATACTCAAACCCCTTTAGATTCTCAACTTTTTCACCAAATTCATCAATTGTATTACTCTTAGTGTTGCTATTTGTTAAATTCAAGCTAAAGTGTCATGAGAAGCTTGGAACTCACCATTAATGGGGAATTCTAGAAACTACCAAGCTCTGAAACAGAGAGACGAATTGAGGGAAAAGGGATTTCTCATTTCTGTATGGTGAAGCTCAAAAAATGAAGAACTAAATGTAGTACAACATTTATAGAGAATGAAAAAACAAATATCTAACTAACCTACTGCTTCTAGAAGCTAGTGACAGCTGGCTTAACAGAAAATACTAACTACCTGACTATTAACTAACAATATGAATTAGCACTGTTAACTAACTAACTAAAATCAATACAATGTTAATAAATAAGCTCAATACCCCCCCTCAAGTTGGAGGTGAGATGAGCATAGCCAACTTGTCCATCATAATAGAGTGTTTGATGCCAGTGAGAGCCTTGGTAAGAAGTCTGCCAACTGATCACAAGTGTTGATGTGGTGGAGTGAAATCAATCCCTCTTGAAGCTTGGATCTAACAAAGTGGCAATCCACCTCTATATGCTTGATTCTTTCATGAAAAATTGAGTTCTTTGCAATGTGAAGTGCAGATTGGTTATCACAATATACAGGAAAGGGACTAAGAAAAGGAACCGTCAGTTCATTGAACAACTTATGCACCCAGTCTAGTTCTCCAACTACCTTTCTCAAGGACCTATATTTAGCTTCTGCTGAAGATAAGGACATGGTTTCCTGCTTCTTAAACTTCCAGCCGATTAGGATGCCTCCCAATAGAACAAGGTAACCAGTGACAGATTTTCTAGAATCGGGGCAGGACACCCAATCAGAGTCATAAAAGGCTTGAACTTCAAAATTAGGATTAGGGGTGTCAAGTGGGCTGGGCCGACCCGGCCCTCGTACCTAATCTGGCCCGGCCCTCGTACCTAATCCGGCCCGGTTTGACCCGGCCCGGTAAGCCCTAGGGCTTTAGGGTCCGGGTCTCGGGCCGATTATTTTGTTAAAATGGGTCCGGCTAACTCGGCCCGGACCAAGCCCGGTCCAGGCCCGGCCCGGCCCGGAATTTTTTTTTCAAAAAAAAAAGATATTTTGGCTTTTGGGCCAAACTAGCCGTTGGCCCAACGGCTATATAGCCGTTTTTGGGTCCAAACGGTTAGTTTGGGCCCATTTATTAAAAAAAAAAAAAACTTTAAAAAATATTTTTTAATCCCAAAAAAAAATCTATAAATACCCTACAACTTCAAATCATTTTTCACACAATTTTTTACTCTCTCAAATCTCATTCTCTCTCAAATCTCAATTCTCAATTCTCAAATATTCAATATATTTAATTTCTTAAAGTGTTCACTTTAATTTTTTAATTTTTCGTTTACTAAGTACGAGCGGAAGTTTCTAAAGTCGCAATCTTCGGATACTTTCAAAATTTGGTATTGTCGTTCCATCTTTTACGTTTAATTTTTATTTATTGTATTGATTGTTTAATATTTAATTTTATTATATTTGTGTATTTTGAATATTTTTAGTTTAATTTAATTTATATTATGGATAAATTAAGAAACCTCGCTACTAAAGGTGTTAAAATTTTTTGTCCCGGAAGCGGTAGTGGTAGTAAAAAGCGAATTACTAGCGGTAGAGGTAGTTCAATTAGTAGATATACCCGTGTACCTTCGCCTCCGGTACCGCTTGGTACACCTTTTGAGGAAGAAATAGGTGTAGGTGCTCACGATATGGATTATGTAGAAGCTCAGGAAAATTACGGTATAGAAGAAGAAAATGAAGTAGATGCGGTTAATTTAGACGAAGATAATGAAAATATTGCTGAGAAACCCGTAGTAGGAGATGCTAACGTTAGATCTGAATCAGTTAATCTCCTTTTCCGTCCTCCCAGTGCCCCAAAACCTCGTAAAAGAACTAGTATTGCATGACAATTTTTTGAACATATATCAGATATTGAGGTGCAATGCAATATTTGTCAACAAATATATAAGCATAGAAGTGGAGGCAAGCAAGGGGGTACTGGTACGTTAATGAGACATGTAGCTGAAGATTACAAAAGAGAGTTAAATATTGCAAAAGTTGGTGGGGATGTTGGTGGGTCAACGCAAACTAGAATGGACCCAGCAACCGATCACGTAGCGAAGAAATACGATAAATTGAGGGAGAGGGAAGAAATAGCTAAAATGGTAGCTGTGGGTTGTTTGCCTTTTAGTTTTCCTTCTTCTGATGCCTTTATTCGTTATATACAAGCAATTTATAATCCTATGTTTAACGGTATTCCTAAAACTACTTGTCGGTCTGATATTTTTAGACTTCATTCACAATATTGTTTTTATTTATTAACATTGTTAAAAAATATTCAATGTAGATTGTCCCTAACTTCTAATCTTGGTCGTGCTGTAAATAAAAATGATTATTTAACCATTATTTGTCATTGGATGGATAGTAATTTCGTGATGCAAAAACGTATTCTTACTTTTTTATATGATGAAGATCGTAAACATACTGGACAATTTATTGCTGATTCTATTGTTAAAATTACCGGATATTATGGTATTGAAAATAAAATTTTATATATTGCTTTTGATAATGCTTCTAACAACAAGACTACTATAACAAAAATAAAATCTATGCTATCTCCGCCCTTGCCTGAAATTTTTCATATTAAGTGTGCATGTCATATATATAATTTAATTGTATAAGATGGTCTTGAGTTTTTTGAGCTTTATATTGAAAAAATTCGTCTTGCCGTTGGTTTTATTCAAGGAAATAATCGTAGATCGAGAATTAGAGAATTTAAAGTTAGATGTCAAGAAAATGGACTTACACCGATTTTGATGCCTGAGGAAATTGATAGTAGATGGAATTCTACGTATGAATTTTTAAAAACTTGTTATAAATATAGAATTCCTATTACACTAGCTTTTAACCAACATTGGGGTTCATTTGCTGATTCTGCTGATTGCATGCTACATAATTCTGATTGAGTTGTAATTAATGATCTTGTTAAGTTTTTAGAAAAATTTTATGTAGCTACGGTTGAATTTTCCGGTGCTTATTATCCTACTGTTTGTAATATTTTTGCATATATAGCCGATATTTCTGGTTTGCTCAAAGAATATAAAAATAAAGAAGGTTATAAAGAAGCTGTTGGCGCCATGTTTACGAAATTTAAAAAATATTTTTTCCCGATTCCCCCTATTTACTTGGTTGGTGCTATGCTAAATCCGTGCATGAAATATAATCATATGTGTCACTTTAATACTCTTATTTATACTAACTTAGAAATAAATACTAACCATAATTCTGAACAAGTACAACCTGATTTGTGGACGGCTACGGCTGATGCAAAGGATTACATAGAAAAATTATATAATCACTATGCTGATTTATTTGATTTAGCCGTACCTACAAATATCACTCCAACTGTCGCTCCTCATCCTCCCGAGGAGCCATCATCTTCTAAAAGGCCGGCACATAGTGGTTTTTTTGATTCGTTTTATGATTTAAATTGTTGGAACTATGTTGATGAGAGAACTTACACATCAACTTATCGGGAAGAGCTGAAATATTATCTTCGGACGGCACCAGAGGATCGCAGACGGCGGATCAACACGTTGGATTGGTGGAGGAGTAATGAAACACAAAATTCTGTGCTTTCAAGATTAGCTAGAGATATCTTGAATGTTCCAATGTCAACCGTTGCATCAGAGAGCACCTTTAGTTAGGGGCGACAACAGCTTGGAGACAACCGACACTCATTGGGAAGCAATGCAATGAATGTTCTAGTTTGCCTCAGAGATTGGATTAGAGCGGAAAGAAGAAACCAAGGAATGGAACCGGAGCTGAGCGACGAGCTGAAACTTGAAGAAATTATGACTTCACGGGAGAACTCAGCAGAATCAAGTCCAATGCATGGGTTTGCCCCCGTTGACTTCGACTATCCTATGCAAGTTCCCATTAATATTAACATGAATGAGTTGAAAAAAATGGTGCATAATCTATAGATTTTTCATTCATGTAAATTATAAATTTTGGATCATTTTGCAATCAATAAAATTCCCCAAATTCATTCACTCCTTAGTCCTTGCTTTTTATTTTTTTCCATTTAACGATTTAAAATTTTAAATTGAATTTCTAGTTTTCTACTTTAAATTAAAAACTTACTTCTAATATATTATTAATTTACTACCAAATATTATTAATTTATTATATTAAATAGCATATGTTTTGTATATTTGTGCATATATCTTCTACAGAAGTGTATATTTAACGTATACATGTGTATATATTTTATAAATTAGTATATAAGTATATCTATATATATTGTAATGTATATATAATGTAGTATATTTTATAAGTAGTAGTATATATACATTGAATGGTGCATATACACGTGTATATATCTTCTATAGAAGTGTATATTTAACGTATACATGTGTATATATTTTATAAATTAGTATATAACTATACAAATATATATTGTAATGTATATATATTGTAGTATATCTCATTTAAAGTATTACATATACATAGAATAGAGTGCATATATGTGAATAGATCTTCTACAGACGTGTATATTTAACGTATACATGTGTATATGTTTTATAAATTAGTATATAAGTATATCTATATATATTGTAATGTATATATAATGTAGTATATTTTATAAGTAGTAGTATATATACATTGAATGGTGCATATACATAGAATAGAGTGTATATATGTGAATAGATCTTCTATAGTCGTGTATATTTAACGTATACATGTGTATATGTTTTATAAATTAGTATATAACTATACAAATATATATTGTAATGTTTATATATTATAGTATATTTCATTTAAAGTATTACATATACATAGATTAGAGTGTATATATGTGAATAGATCTTCTATAGACGTGTATATTTAACGTATACATGTGTATATATATATAATTATATATATATATATATATATATATTGTAGTATATTTTATTTAAAATTTAAAGTTTAAAGTAGTACATATATATATGGATGGTGCGTATATATGTGTAATTGTGTATATGTGTATATATTTTTTAAATTCTAATGTAGTATATACTATATATATAGTGTATATATATTGTTTAACGTACTTATAATGTATATAGGTGGGTATATATAATGTATATTGAAAAAAAGTTTTTTTTTTTTATATTTTTGATCGGATTTGACCGGTTTTTTAAACGGGTTTGACCGGGTTTAGGTGGGTTTGACCGGGTTGGGTTAAGTGGGCGGGTTAGGGTGGTTTTTGATTTTTTTACTGTTGGGCCCGGATCGACCCGGCCCACTTAGACCCCAACCTGGCCTCGGGCCGGCCCTCAACTCGGTTAAATAACATGGGCCAGTTCCGGGTTGGCCCGACCCGGCCCACTTGACCGCCATAATTAGGATTAGATGACATGAAAATACCTAGGGTAGGATCTTTCTTGAGATATCTCAACATGTGAAAAACAGCTTGAAGGTGGGGTTCTCTGGGATCTTACATGTATTGACTCAAATGTTGTACTCCATATGCTATGTTAAGTCTAGTGTTTGTGAGGAAATTTAGTTTCCCAACTAATTTTCTGTATAGAGTAGGATCACTCAGGGGCTTCCCCTCATGAGCTCTAAGTTTTACTGTGGGATCCAAATGAGATGTTAAGGGGGTGAGATTGCTGCAACGGAACTCCCTGAGAAGGTCCTGGACAAATTTTCTTTGAGAGATAAGGATTTCATCATCTTTATACAAGATCTCCAGGCCTAGGAAATAGTGCAGATTTCCAAGGTCCTTAATTTTGAACAGTTCATGAAGAAACTCTTGCGTAGAGAGGTTTCTTTAATATCAGTTCCTGTGAGCAAAATATCATCCACAAAAACTCCCAAGAAAACAATGGAAGTGTCCCTCTTTCTATAAAACAAAGAATAGTCATGCAGTGAGTGTAAACCTCTTGAATTGAGAGTTGCAGTTAACTTCTCATACCATTGTCTACTTACTTGTTTCAAACTATAAAGGGACTTATTAAACTTACAAACTACTCCTGCGTGAGGTACAATAAGACCCGGATGGACTTTCATATATACTTCCTCATGCAAATCACAATGTAGAAGCACATTATTCATATCAAGTTGATACATATTCAAGTGTTTCTTTGCAGCAATAACAATTAGTGTTCTCACGGTTGTCATTTTGACTACTGGTGAGGAAGTTTCTGTGTAGTCTATGCCATGATGTACAAAATCACGTACAGTAAGTAAGTGATGAAGGATTTGATGAGGTTAAGTGTGGGTGGGCAGAGAATGTACAAAATCAGATAATTAACTGGGTACCTTGTGGATCCTAGTTGACTTTCTAGGTTCAAAATTAAGTGATGAAGCAGGCTGAGGCAAGGGTGAAGACTCTTGAAGAGGAGGAGGTGAAGAAACAACTAGGAATGAGAACTCCGGAGACATAATAGAAACTGTATCATTTGGCAGCCTCTGATCATATTGGACAAAACTAGAAGAAGTATTTAAGAAGGAATAGGAAGTGGGAAATAAAGAATACTTAGACAAAGAATCAGACTTAAGATAAGAAAAAGGGAAATAAGTAGGATTTGCAATGAGTGCAAAAGGAAAAATTGTTTCATGAAATGTAACATCTCTGGAGATATGCAGTTTCTTAGTGGCCAATCCTTTTGTACCAAAGGAATATCCTACGAACACATGTGGAGATTCTCTAGGATCAAATTTGGTTCTTTGGGATATGATATAATTTAACAAATTATTGGGATAAAATATTATAATCCTTAAACATTCCGAGATTTATGTAAGTTACAAAAAATCAATCTCTAATTAGTTTCTTAGTTAAAATTTAAAAAAGAGAGAAAATTATGAATAAATATGTTTGAAAAGGAGATCACTCAATACTACTACAAAAATAAATACGTGCAACCAGAGACGAATTTAAGATTTGAAGTTTATGAATCCTCATAAATATTAAATTATTTTAAAAACATTTATTAATGTCTGAGGAGAATCAAACCTTCATCCAAGAGGCCAACAATTGCTTCTGGTCTACTTTGTTAATGAATTTTCAACAAACAATTCTTATAGATTTTTAATATAAATATAGGATCAACACAATAGTTCTTAGATTTTTGAAGACACACACCCCCATTTAACTAAATCCGCCTTTGATTTAAAATATCTTTAAAAATATATATAAAAAAACTGTAGTCAAAGAAAAAATCAATTTAACTCCACAAACAATAACTGTCACATACAGTCAGACTCAGTTACAGTACGGAGCTCAGATAGTTCCATCAGATTCAGGATTGTCAGATACAGTCTCCCATGTTATCAAAATTTTAGTATCAATCATGTTAGCCATCAGTAAACCATGTATTAGCATGCAGGACTAGCTATCATGCACCCATGATTTCAGTTACTATGTATGCATGTTTGTACTCTTACGTTCATATCAGTCAGACAGTTAGCATTGTTCATGCATGTAAACCCAATTTATATTTAGCCTACCTCACTTATATACTCATTATATTCCATCGTACTGACACATTTGCGCTATGGTGCTTTCTTTTCATATTACACCATAGGTTCAGAGACACGAGCTCCAGATCAGCAGTAGCAGTAGCATTTCCAGTCGCAGAGATTCAGTGATTCCTCTTCATTCGAGGACAATATGATTTGATTTATTCATTATTATTTTAGCCCGTTATCATTTTACGGAGTTAGTTGGAGACATGTTCCTTCAACTTCTTATTCAGAAAGTACTTAGAGGCTTTCAGATTTAGTATTCTGACTTATGTTTAGATTTGATTCAATTTTCAGCTATTTTGGATATCTTTCACCCATATGGATATTATGTTTTGACAGATTCTGTATTTAGTTGAACCTTATGGCCTACATGTTCATGTTTTCCATATTATTACGTTATATATGCAGTGTACAGGTACAAATATTAGTCATGGGTTAACTTGTGGTCCCTCGGGGTCATGAGCACCGTGTAGCATTCTGATTCAGAAAATTGGGGCGTTACAGTTTAGGTTTTGTGTGATATTAAAGGTCCAAAAGTGGAATAAGCTTTTGGGTTGTTAATATTACATCTTCATTTTTCTATCTATCTATCTATCTTTATCTTATTGCATTTTGTATGTTTGTAGTGGACTATATTTGTACCTTGTTGAATCCAAAAGTTGTGTTCTTGTGTTCATCATGTGTTTTTGCTGTTTTTTTAGTGTGTTTACTCTTGATATCACTTCCTTTCTTGTTCTTCTTACGAATCTGAGATAGGTCATCAAAAGGGTCCATAGTTCTTGAGCTAGTGGACTGGTTAGTGTTTATTTCGTGTGTTCTTGGGGAGTTTTGGTATCATTTGGTATCAGAGCATGGCTTGATATTGTTTCTACAAGATCAAATCTTGGGCTATCTCACTTGAAAATAAAAATAAAAATTTGAGATCTGAAGATTTCAAAAAAATATCAATCTGTCCATTTTGTGTTCTTGGCCGAAAATTGTGTTTTTGTTGTGTATTGACCAATATTTTTACTTGTCTTTGTTGTCTCTAAGTGTTAGTTTTGTTCTTCACTAACACGTTGAGTCTATATCTTAGATTTGAGCTTGAAATATTGATGTTGTTAATGTAAACAAAGTGTGGCCGATTGTTGTTGGTATTGTTGTTGTGGGTTCAAGACTTGAACGTGTGATGTGTTGTTAGTTCAAGTTTTGAACGTGTATTGTGGAGATTGTGTTGTGGAATTTAAGCTTGGGAAGTTATTATTGTTGTTTGGGAGGTCCAACTTGAGCCTTAGAACTTCAAGACTCAAAGTTTGTGTTCTTGGTGTTCTTCACCATCTCCTTGTTAAAAAAAATGGTTATTGATCTTAGAAGTTGAAGAAAAAGAGTGTGTATTATGTTAGTCTTGCAAGACATAGATCCGAGAGTCTTGCAAGACATAGATCCAGGTTTCAAGGTGTAGTACTTGTGACTCAAAGACTTTTCCTACACACTAAAGATTTTACATCACTTCTCAACCACTTTTCCATGAAACAAGGGTCCATGTTTGAAGGAAAAGTACTACAAAAGTCAAGTCTTGAAATGTGAAACTTGAAAAAAAAAGGCTCCAAGACTTATTCTTCCCTCCTTGAAACAAATTCTACCAATCCAAATTAAAATTGGTCAAGACTTGGACTTTGGAAAATAAAAATTATAGAAATCGCGACCAATACATGGCTGCCACATCATCAAGTTACTATTCATGCATCAAAATTTTGGCTCAAATTTCAGATTTCTTAGTTTCCTTTTGTTGTTCCTTAGTTTGAATTTCGTTGGTTCCAATACTAATTGGCAAACTAGTACTCATCTACTAGATTGTTAGTTAGTCTTTGTGTTCGTTCATTCGTGTTAAGCATTTGTTATGTGCTTTTCTCATTTTTGAGTCGTAGTATTCTTTTTGGTTCAAGTTTGTACATTACTTTTTGAGTCGTTTAAAACAAGAATCTAATCCGTCCTCTAGCCACAATTGGAACCAAGTGACATCATTGGAGTACATGCAAGTTATCAACAGTTGTGAGGCCAATAGAGTGAAAACTTCAAAAGTGTGAGCTTGAGAGTGTGCAGACTGTTTTGATACGTCGTGCAGACTGCTTTTTGCTAATTTTTAACGTGTTTGATAGTTTTGTATTGTTTGTTTAGTAGCTCTTGATAGGTACAATTGCGAATGAAACTGAAATGCCTAGTTGGATTAAATCCATCATGGCAAGGCTTGATGCTATCGATGGTCAAATAATGGACAGAATGGAAGGGAGATTAGAAGGGACGGAAGGCTCTCTTTGCAAGAAGTTGGATAACTTGATAGAGCATCAAAGACTTCCTAATCAAATTTTCGTGAGTGTCCATGCTCCACATGAGCTACAAGGTAATCAAACTAACTTTTGCACTCTAGTGAATGAGGATAATAGCCAACTAAGTGTAAATGATAGTTTGTCTTTAAGTGAGCCGAATGTGCCTTTATTTTGTGATTATAATTTACAACTTGAAATTGTGGATATACTAGTTGATCCACCTAGTGTTGAATCCATTGTGGCAAGTGATAGTACATTGTCTTATGGAAGTCATGACAACCAACTTTTGTGTGAAAATGGTGATGTTGAACAAGTTGGCTGATTGACTAAAGATGACCCTCTAGTTGTTTTTGTTGTAGATCATCCTAGCATAAAGATGATACGTGATTGTATTGGTGGTAGTCTCGGGGAAAGGAAGCATATCCTCCATCTATGTCCATGGATACCCTACCCCTTTGATCCTATTGATCACTTGAGGTGTGATATTGATTAATTTCAAGCCATATTCGGGAATGACATGTGTGCATTATGTGAGCATGATTATGTTGTTGCTAAGCATGTCTTGTACATAATTCGGGTTTCTCGTGATTGGTGTATCATTTTTGAGAACCCGAGGGATGTTTGGGTATACGTGAAGTTTGAGCAACCTTTGCATAATGCTATGATTCATTACACTAACCCTAACCCTCATACGTTGAGGAACTTATATTTTTTTGTCCTTCCTATCATTTTGCAAGGTTCAGATTCGAGGATGAATCCTTTCTAAGGAGGGAAGGATGATATGGGTCAAAGAGGCATCTTAGCACTCGAGGACATGAAGACGTGAGTGAAGACCCGATCTTGTGGGGCTGCCCATCTAAGGAACAGGCTTTAAAGTGTAGAGAACAAGTCCCACACTCCAAAGTTGTTACTGTTCATCCATCACTATTCATCTGCTCCTTTGCAAGGGTTTTTTGGTCATTTGTAATAAGTTGTCCTAGATATAAATATAACCTTATTAGGTCATTTTAGGGCTGATTTTGATGATATTTGTAGCCTCTTTTGAGAGCCTCTTAGCAAGGTGAAATCCTTGGACAAGGTGGAATCCTTGTGTTGATGAATCACTTAGAAACAAAGACTGCTTGGGGATTTCGGTTCCCTTGAGGTCACGTAAGAGATAGGTTTAGATTGTGTGTGATATTAAAGGTCCAAAAGTGGAATAAGCTTTTGGGTTGTTAATATTATATCTTCATTTATCTATCTATCTATCTTTATCTTATTGCATTTTGTATGTTTGTAGTGGACTGTTTTTGTACCTTGTTGGAATCGAAAGTTGTGTTCTTGTGTTCGTCTTGTTCATCACGTGTTTTTTTTAGTGTGTTTACTCTTGATATCACTTCCTTTCTTGTTATTCTTGCGAATCCGAGATAGGTCATCAAAAGGGTCTATAGTTCTTAAACTAGTGGACTGATTGGTGTTTTTTTTGTGTGTTCTTGGGGATTTTTTGAGGCAAAAACTGTTCTCAATGTGACCATTTTCGCCACTGGACAAAATGTTTCCTTGTAGTCTATGCCTTCTTTCTGACTAAAACCTTTTGCAACTAGTCTTGCCTAAAATCTTTCTACTTTTCCTAAGGTTTATACTTGATCTTGTAGATCCATTTGCACCCTATAGGTTACTTACTTGCTGGAAGATCAACTTCTTACTAGGTATTGTTGTTTTGAAGTGCAGCCACTTCAGTTTGCATAGCATCTACCCATCTTGGATCCTTTACTGCTTCTGCATAAGAGGTAGGCTCCACAATGTTAGAAAAATTGGATAGGTAGCATTGATACTTAGTAGATATATTATCATAAGAAATATAATTAGATAAAGGGTATAAAACATTGTCGTTGATAGTCAATGACACAAAATATTTCATCCATGTAGGAGGATTTGAACCCCGGGTAGATTTTTTTTGGTCTTGTTGAGCAATTGGTTGTGGTCTGGTTGTGATCCTAGTTGTGACAGGTTGTTCTGCAACCTGTTGTCTAGTAATATATCTTGTTATTCTTATTGTTGGAACAGGTTGTACATGGTAGTCCTGTGCAGTGAGTTGTACTGGTACACTATATGTAGTACTTGGTTAATCTGTAGTGAAGTCACTTATGGTTCACTGTTGAAGATCAACATCAGGTTGAGGTCTAGTCAACCCAGTGGTATTAGGTGATTCCGCTTCTGGATCATATGGAGAAAACATATGTTATGGAGATTGATCTAGATCGATTATGAATGGAAATGTGTCCTCTCTGAACACCATATCCCTGTTTACAAAGAAAATTTTCTTAGTAAGATCATACAGAATGTAACCCTTCTTTGTTTCTGAATATCCCATATGAATTGCTTTTCTAGATCTAGGCATTAGTTTATCTGACTCATTGACAGTTTTATCATAACATAACCATCCTAATACCATTAGATGATCTGAGGAAGGTTTTCTATTATGCACCCCCTCATTAGGTGTCATATAACCTACTATAACTGATGAAAGGCTATTAATCAAGTATGTTGCTGCTTGTACACAATATCCCTAAAACTTTAAAGGTATATTAGCTTGAAACCTTAAAGCCCTGGTCATTTTCAACAAATGCCTGTGCTTTCTTTCAGCCACACCATTTTGTTGGGATGTATAAAATCAGGAGGTTTGATGTTTTATCCCTAAGTTTGCAAACAAATTAGTCCATGAGTTGTTAAAAAATTAGTTCTATTGTCTATCCTGATGACTTTTACACATGTATTAAACTGAGTATGAACATAAGATAAGAAATGCTTTAGAATAACTACAACATCAGATTTCTATACAAGAAAAAATATACATGTCATTCTAGTAAAATCATCCACAGCAATTAAGAAGGATCTATGTCCATCACAAGTAGGAGCCTTATAAGGACCCCAGAGATCCATATGCACTAAGTCAAAAGCTTTAACACTAGATGTATTGCTAGAAGGAAAGGCTAGCCTAGTTTGTTTAGCAAATGGACAAACTTCACACTTATTTATATTGTCATCTACATGAGTTTTCGACATAGAAAACATGTGAGATAGTATCCTAAAAGGAACATGTCCAAGTGTCTTATGCCTAGCCATAGCCTTAGATCAAATTTATTTATATTCTGAGTATTGAACACATAGCCTACTACTTTGCCATGCCCTGAAAGTTTTTTTCTCAATAAGAAGTATAGTCCATTTTTCTCTTTTCCAATCTCCTTTACCTTCCCATTTCAAAGATCTTGAAACACACAAATATTAAGAAAGAAAGTTACATAACAATTAAGTATTTTAGTAGCCTGTGAGACTGACAACAAGTTATATTTAAATTGAGGTAAATGGAACACGTTTTGTATAGTGTTCCTATCAGAGATACTACTAAAGCCGGTGTGTGTAAAAACTGACATATCACCATTTGGTAATTGACTCAGATATTGAACCTTTATTTAGAAGTTCAATATCTACTTTCATGTGATTTGTAGCACCTGTATGAATAATCCAATCATGTGGTTTATTGTTGACCAACAGGGCCCTACCAATAACTATCATATTTGCTACAATAGTAGAGGGCATAAATGCTGAAACTTGATTATGTTGTTCTAGTATTTTGGAAATTTGATCATATTGTCAGGTGTAAACATTGGTGTAATCATCCCATCCTTTGGTAAATTTTGTAAAGTCAGATAGGCACCATGTGATTGAGTCTGTTGAGGTTGTAGCTGCCAGTCTTCAACCATAACATTATGAGCATTAGAAGCAACCTTTCTCTGGTTAGTTTTGTTATCAAAGCCACTTCTGAAGTCATTGTTGTCTCTTTGATCTCCATGTTTTGGTTGACATGATGGATATCCAACTAACTTGTCGCAATCCATATTATAGTGACCTTTCATCTTGCAATGATCACAAACATCATTTGAGTTATAGGTTGAAACATAGTTCCTTTTTCCATTTTGATAACCACCTTGATATCCAAATTTAGAGTACACTGTAACATCATCAATTGTAGTAGTTGCAGCACTAAGAAGACCTGTTTCCTGTACTGACTGAGCCACAGACTTTTGATTCTCATCACTTATGATCATGGATTAGGCCATGTTAACAGTAGGTAGTGGTGTCATTAACAAGATGCAACTTTTTGCTTGTGAGTATGAATCATTCAAGCCCATTGGAAACTGATACAACTTTTGCCTTTGAAGAAAAGCTAAAAAATCTCTTGATTTTTCATAGTTACAAGCAGGTGATGGGACTAAAGACTCAAATTTATCCCTTAAGTTTTTTAATTTAGTGAAATAGACAAAACAGATTGAACACTTTGGGACACAGTTGAAATTTCTTGATACAAATTGTAAGTTCTTGATCCATCTGTTTTATCAAATCTTTCTTTAAGACCCACCCACACATCACAAGCCTTGAGACATGTACTACCTCTCCAAGAAGGTTACTAGACACTGAATTAATCAGCCATGATAGTACTATTGCATTAACCCTTTCCCATTGATTAGCTAAGTCTGTAGAGAAGATTTATTTCCTCTAAGAACTATCAACCATTCCAAACTTATTTTTACCTAATAATGTATCCTAACTATTTTACTCCATACTACATAATTTTCACTTCTTTGCAGCTGAAATGAAATAAGTGAAGTACCTGAAATATTTGCAGTTGAGAGATATAGAGGGTGATTAATATCTCTAGTAGTAGTTGTAAACTGAGATGAAGTACTGGAATTTGCATTATTCACTGAAGGTACAATTCAACTACCAATCCCATCAACATCGGTCGCCATTGCAATTTATTACAGAGGATTTGCAAAAAAATAAACTCCCAAATTCTGTAGTTCTTAATTTCAAGAACAAATGTAGAATCTAGTCTCACGTATTGATTCAATTCAGTGAAAGCTATGATACCATGAAGAATTAGGTGATCTTAATGGTAATCACTATGAACAACTAAGCAAGAAGGCAGGAAAGTTAGAGAGAAGAGAGAAGAAGAGAGCACAGATAATAATCATAGAGCATTAGCCAAAACTGTAATTCTTTATATTTAAGTTGTTATCCAATAGTACATGATACATATGTATATATAGACAGTTAGTAAGTGGGATAAGACAACTAGTAGGTTAGTTGGTTGGTTAGTGGTGAGCTAGAGGTTAGTTATAATTAACTTCACTGATTCATTGCAGTTGTAATTTGATATAGTTGGAACACCTGTAACTACCTGCTTCTACACTATCATTTTGCATAATGATTGTCCATCTTTTGATAGATATCAGGTATTGCATTCTCCGAATAATTCAAATCGAAGCAATTGGATGTCCAACTCGGGCCTATATGACATAACCGATCAATAGATCCACCTTTGTCATATATTCGATACATCACACTAGATAGATATCGTATTCATGGAATACGATTCACTTTCAAGATGCCTTGGTGGTGAAATGATAGACACACGAGATTCGAAATCTCGTGCTAAAGAGCGTGGAGGTTCGAGTCCTCTTCAAGGCATAATATTGAGAATGCTCATTCAATGAGCATTCCAAATTAGAATAAATTCGATAGCGGATCGCGAAATTTTGGTGATCTTCTCTATCTAATAAATGAGGAGTCCGCTTTAAAATCGTCTTTTGGAGTTAAAAAATCCAATGAAAAGAACAAACTATCATTTTTAATAATGAAATTTGAAGTTAAACTCATGCACAAAAGTCATGCTTTCTATGATGAAAAAATGATTGTTAAACTCTTGATATGAAGGTTCCCTTAAAGAGTTGGTTTTGGATTAACTTTGAAAATTAGGTACGGAAAAAATTTGGAAAACTATATATTTTGGTGAATATTGGAAAACTATAAGAACAAATTGGGAGATTTTCTTTTTCTTATTTTGGATCAAGTAGACAGGCAACAAAGAGTTTTATATGCAATTCATTGCACGTCATGATGTTCTATAAGCTAAGTGACTTGGATACTGAATATTGTATTTGTGACCGTCAAGAAATGAATCTCGGGTCTAATCTAACCCCAAAAGTTAGCTTGTTTGTTCACAAAGAAAGAATTGTTTAAGTCTATATAAAAAGTCCAATTGTCCATCCCTTTTCCGACATAGGACTCTTAAACTGTGACCTTCTGGTAGCCAAGACCAAGTCTAATAGGTGGTCCTATACTAAACATTGATTATAAGATGGTATTTTAGGGTAGATGATTCTCCCATTGAATGAGTAATGTGTGTGCTACTCACAATAAATTTGAGTCGTGACAATATTATTTTGGATTTTGTTGTAAAAATTTTTGTTAGCGAATATGAATATTTAAGAGGATTAATTCAAGGTCTAAAATAGTTTTATTGTTGAAAGAAAACAATCTTTCTTTCCTTATTTTTTGTTATAAAAAAATTGTACATTTTCTACAAACTTCAATAATTTCTAACCAAAAAATAAATTATAAATTCATTAAATTAATAATCTAATCATGCAAAGAAGATGTATGAAAGTCCAATGTGGAGGTATATAAGGCTGAATATGAAGGTAGATTCAAGAAGTATTGGAGAAAAGTGATTATACAAGGAATAATGACACAATTTCATTTTATCAAGGGCGTGACATTAGATAGGAGAGGTTAGAGGACTCAAATAAGAATATATAAGCAGATCACTTGAGTTAAGCAAATCATTGATGAGTTATTTAAAGATTGTCTAACTTAAACTTTAGATGTCCTAAATTATCATTAAAATAATTAGGTGTTGACTCCTTATTTAATTAATTTGAGAGTCATCTATTTAATGTACTCTATTTTTGCCTGATTAACTGTAACACCCTCAAATTTTGCGTGCATTGTTTTTTGATCTTCCCGTGTTTGAAATATAAAATTTTGACTTAAAATATGTTCGAAAATGTTAAAAGGGTAATTTAAAGGAATTTCAAAATTTTTGGACGAGGTTCGGGGAGTTTCGGGACACGGAGGCAGTAAGCCTCCGCAATAGCCCCGCGTCTTGGAGGTTGGTGTCGGTGCTAGACTTGTGTCGTGGAGGCTGGTGTCCGTGATGGACCCCACGTAGCGGAGGCTGTGTTTTTCTGCGTATTTAATTAAAGTTCAAGGGGGGACTTTTTGGTCTTTTCCCCTTTAAATCCATTTCCCAAGACTTAAAACATTCCCTAATCATTATAATCCCTTTTTATAATCTCTAAGCAATCTTTCTCCAACAAGAAAAGAGAAAACTACCTAGGCCTAAGAATTTTGGTATTCAAGGGTCAAGTTTCTTTACGTTTTCATCATTATTGAGGTATGTGGATCCTAAATCTCATGGGCGTAAATTTATCATTTAAATAAATTTTGAAGATATATAATTATGTATATGAAATGGGTTTTGATATTGTTGAATGAGCATGCATTGTAAACCCCGTTTTATGATGAAATCTTGTATAAACTATGATTTTTTTCCTATTGATATGAGAGCAAAGCTTACGATTCCCTCTCTATTTATGAACTCCGTTGTCTTAACATGTTGTGGTTGTCAAATGCATGATTTAAAGAGAGGGTATGGTTTTGTATTTCAAGAGAGGGTACTTTCTTTACTTTCAAATTATTCATTTGTGTTAAATGGAAGACTTCATGTGATTTAAGTAAGAATTGGCCACCACACATTTTAGCACTGCAAAGAGATCGTTTTGCATAAGTTTCATATACTATTTGAATAAGAACTCTCACATGAAGTTTAAATTTTTTGGGTGATCATTAACATTCTTTGAATAAGAAGGGCTATGGATAAGATGTGTCATGATATGAATGACTTGCAAGTCTGGATATGACGATACCCTGTTATGATGTACCTTTAACCGAATAAGAAATGAACTGTTTATAAGCATGAAGTATGCTTTTAAGAGGTTAAAATTGGGCTTAAAGAGAGCTAGATAATTACCCGAAGAAGACACGAGTTCAGATAACTCATTGCCCAAAATTGTGTTTTGCCGACACGAGATTATGATGTTCCAGATAGGGATTATATGTTTGCTATGTGCTTTTGGCGTATTAGATATCAGAGACTCCAACCCTTATGACAAACTTGAGTTGGGGGCTTGGCCGACGAGTTAATGAAGGACCCACATAGTCCGCGGGTACTAAGTTGTAGGGTGTATTACCTAACTCAGAACTAAAAAAATAAAGATGGTTGAGTTTATATGTTTTGCAAGAATGTTTTGAAGCTTTGAAGTATGCCCATGTGTTTTACCTATATTATGCTAAACTGATTTAGAACTGCTCTCAAATATTTTACTTGAATTATAAGCTTTTTTGGATTGTTCCGCATACCAGTACTTTTCAAGTATTGACCCCTTTTCCCTGCAGGTTCTGAGGCACAGTCCCGTGGCCCAGTTCAACAGTAGATTTCCCTCATATAGTCAGATTGGCGAGCCTCCCTTACTTCGGAAGACATCCTATCCATATGTAGTTTTCAGCTGTTTTATGATCCGGTCGGGGGCCTTGTCCCAATTTAGACAGACTATTGTTCAGCTCAGTAGAGGCTTCGTAGATTGTTTTAGATTGGATTTGGGTCTTCTTATGGTTTGATGTTATGAAGTGTTAAGTTTGATTATGAAACTATCACGTTTTTAGTTTATCTTCCGTACTTCCATTTTATATGAATTATGCTTATGATTACATGTTAAGGGGTCTCTCGGACCCTTATGGTCCGAAATACCCGTCGCGGTCAAAGCCTCGATTCGGATCGTGGCATTAACTTATTAATCAAAAAGAGATTTGAATAAACACATGTTTTATGATTTGAAAATGAGAGACGATGCATTCATGAAAGGAGCTTTTGCATGCACTTTCCATGAGACTTCATGTAAGATTTATGATGTAGAATAATTTATAAATTATTATTAGTGAGTTGTTAGAAAAATCATACTCCTATATATTTTTTACTTGATTACTTTTAAAAAAAGAAATTAATCACTTCGTTCCTCCTAACAGTGACATTTCATTTACGAAAATTTTCGTTAAGAACTTCGTCCAATAATTAATAACGTAAAGCTTTTGGGTTTATAATCTCACTATTTTTATATTATAAATAAATAAATGTTAGCATATGGAAATTATGAAAAACAAACTGGCTATTGACAGTTGTTCAACTGAATGGAAAAGGACTGCTACATTATTATCTTTGCATAACGAAAATTTGTACTTGGACCTAAGGTAGATTAAAATCAATCCAATTGAGTAGGAGATCACTCAATACTGCTACATAAATAAATATGCACATAGATGGATTTAAAATTTGAAGAATATGAATTTTCATAAATATAAAATTTATTTTTAAAATATTTATTAATGCTTGAGGAGAATCGAACCCTCATTCAAGAAACCAACAATTGCTTCTAGTCTACTTTGTTAATGAATTTTCAACAAATAATTCTTATATACATCTAATAGATTTTTTAATACTCCTATAAATATAGGATCAACACAATAGTTATTAGATTTTTGAAGACACACGCCCCCATTTAACTAAATCCGCCTCTGATTTAAAATATATTTAAAAATATATATAAAAAAAACTGTTGTCAAAGAAAAAATCAATTTAACTCCACAAACAATAACAAATTGACAAAAATTGACATGAGTAACTATGACTAGTTCTTTTAAGAAAAAAAAAAAAAAGATAGAAAGGGAAAAAAAAATGCAAGAGAGTTAGTTACACTAGTTATGTGGAAAAAAAATTTCATGGTTAACCGCTACTATAAAATAGAAAGCATATGCAATCTTAAAAAATTCACAAAAGAATTATCATTTTTAAAAGGAGTAAAAGTAGAATAACTAATCTACTTGTATTCGAGTGAGTGGCTACTATTTACACTTAATAAACTAGCCACACATTTATTTTTCTATTTTGTGTGGTGAGTTTAGGCTATTTAATGCTAAATAGATTGCAATTATTTTCCCCTTATCCAAATTTGATTTTGAATTCATCCAGAAGTTGGGTTATCTTCTCCCTTTCACATATTCTATAGAAAGGAGGGAAGCAAAAAAAGATGAATAATTCAACTTCTTCTCTTGTTATTTTATTTTTCTTGTTAATCTTTACTTGTTTATGTGAAATAATTGCAAAAACAGACAATGCCAATACTAAGGTAAATTTTGGATATTTTTGAATTTAAAATTATTTAATTTTTTTAATCTCAATTTATTACTATTTGCTCGCACCATATTAATCGAGATCAATATTTATAAAAGTAAGCTAAAATAAATAAAAATTAATCAATTTTTTTTCTTAATTTCTAAAATAAAAATATATTTATAATCATTTTTAATAAACATGAAAACGATGTGAATGAGTGATTTTTTTTTTTTTTTTCTGATTTATAGAATATCATCTCTTTTTTAACGATAATAACAAATATTAATCTCTCTTATCGATTTGTTTTTTCTGTTTTTGATCATATATATAGCTTTACGCCGTCTACTTAGGACACAAACCCCACAATGATCATGAACTTATCACTGATTCACATCATGATCTTTTAGGTCAAGTGGTTGGGAGGTATGTATCTTCTTTATATAATAATCAATATGATTTAATTTAACCAGAGAAATGTAGCAATTACTATTTTAACAAAATTTCTTACTAATACTAATTATAATTAAATGGCATATATTTCTTCATGCAGCAAGGAAGAAGCTAAAAAACTGATGGTGTATAGTTATAGACATGGTTTCTCTGGATTTGCTGCTAAGCTCACCGATTCTCAAGTCAAAGAAATTGGAGGTAGAAATTTTATAAAAAGTAAAATAATGTTATCGAAAATTAAAGAGTTTATTTATTCATTTTACTCTTAGTTGATATACTTATGCGTCGTAATTGTGTTTCAGAATTACCTGGTGTGGTTCGAATTATACCAAATAGTCTTTACAAGACTCATACGTCGAGGAGTTGGAATTTCTTGGGTCTTTCTAAACAAGACTCCAACAGTCTTATGAACAAAACAAATCAGGGTGATGGAATAATTATTGGCATATTAGATACAGGTTAAGTATCCTTCCGTTTTCTTTTAACTATTACGACAAAGTGAATTAATAATATTTCTTACAAACTACGTACAATTATAGAAAATTATCTTCAAAGCATGCATGGTGATCATATTTTATATTGCTGCTGCGTGCATATATAAAAGTTAAACTCTATTTTGTAGGTATTGGATGGGGAAATAATTCAGAAGTTTTCAACGATAAAGGCCTAGGTCCAATTCCATCTCGATGGAAAGGTAGCTGCAAAGAAGAAGACAATTTTAGTGCGAGTAAATATTGCAACCGAAAAATAATTGGAGCTCGTTGGTACATGAAAGGAATGATGGAAGCCAACGACCTAAATCAGACAATGGCTGAAAGATTACATAAATTATCAGCATTAGATGATAATGGGCATGGTACTCATGTTGCTTATACTGCTGCTGGTTCTTATGTTAACAATGTGAAATATTATGATCTTAATATGGGAACAACACATGGAGGAGCACCACTTGCACGGTTAGCTATTTATAAGGTATCATCAATATTGAATTGTTTGTGTAATTATCTTTCTTAATCTAAAAGTTTAAGATGTTAGATAATCGAAACACAATTTTATTTACTTATTTATATATTTTTGACAGGTGGGTTGGAAATCAAAAGGAACATCGATTAGTAATATCGATGTTCTTGCTGCCATTGATGATGCTATAAAAGATGGGGTTGACATATTATCAGCATCTCTTGGTGGCTCTATTAACGTTGCAGACATTGATCAGAGCAATGTTTTAGGGATGGGATCTTTTCATGCAGTATCCCATGGCATTCCTTTTATTGCGGCCTCAGGAAATAGCGGACCTGACTCTTCCACAGTCGATAATAATTCTCCATGGCTCATCAGTGTTGCTAGTAGTAATTCCGATAGAGATATTGTTACTCCTTTAACACTAGGCAACAACAAGACAATACTAGTAACTTCTTTTCTTTTCTTGAAACTTTATATTTTCTTACCAATTGTTTGGGAATAATCCACACTAGTTAGTACAGATATTTTTTACACTTTTGGTGTGATTGTAGGCTGCAGGACTTACTAAAGGGATGCAGCAAGCCTTTGCTCCTCTGGTCACTTTTATAAATATAACTAAGTGAGTCAAGTGTCCCTATATATGTGTGTGTGTTATTGTTCTAATTGCAGAGGTGAAGAAATTGAGTCTATTGCCGATGGACTAAAAGGAAAAGTTCTAATGCTTTCCTGTGGAAACAACAAAATAGATCCAGTGGCTTCTTTGATGGCTCTAAAGAACACAGGAGTTTTGGCTTATATTTGTGCTATGCCCCCTGTTGATCAAATCATTGACTACGCTCAACTTGTTCATATCCCTATACCTTTTTTCACCATTGATTTCGAGCAAGCAAATCAAATTTTTGATTATATTCTACAATGTACAACCAAGTAAGCACGCACATATTTTATATTGCTCGATCCCATCCTTCTTTTCCCATTTTAGGGTACGTGTATTATATATATAGATCACTGAAAATTAAATTGACTTGTATCATGTAAAGGTACCTTTAATTTTGTTTGTTGTTATATTATAGATCACTGAAAATTGATTCGTCATCATTTGTGACAGCAATCAAGATCCTATAATTAAATATGGACGGACTGAAATTCTTGAGGGAACCAATACATACATAAAGGTGCCTTCATTCTCCTCAAGAGGCCCTAATACCTTTGCCCCAGAAATTTTAAAGGTAAATATAAAATTATGTATGTTGTTTGGCAAGAAATTGATTTCAAAGATTAATATTACATCAAATTGTTGTTGTCGTTGTTGAATTAATAGAAATTATATTCATATATTATTACAGCCCGATATTGCAGCTCCTGGTGTAAATATACTCGCTGCAGTTCCACCTCACCTTCTTAAAGGATACAATGGATTCAACATCATGTCAGGAACATCCATGTCAGCCCCTCATGTCTCAGGAATTGTTGCACTCCTCAAAGCTGCACATCCTAATTGGTCTCCAGCAGCTATCAAGTCTGCACTTGTGACAACAGGTAATATCTTATAAATTTAAATTCTATACATTAATAGCACAATTCGACTTATTATAGTATACTAACTTACCTTACCGAATTCTATATGAAAAGTTCTCATTGTTATACATCAATTTAACATAAAAGAACACAATCACTGATGACTTTCCAATTGTTTCACTGAGAAAATAATTTACCTTACATTTATTAAGTTTTTACACCATTAATATATTTTATCCCATTATAACAGGTTGATTTTTACCAAATTAAGCTTATTAGTAGTAATTACATGTTATTTGTCCCTTTAATTAATCCCATCGTGCACAAAGGTTTACACTCTACACTTTTACACTGTTAAGTGTTGTGAACGGATTTGTTTGTCATCTGTGTGTAGCATGGAACGAGGACACATATGCAACTGAAATTTTTTCAGAAGGAAATGGAGCAAAACTTGCTGATCCATTTGACTTTGGAGGTGGCATATGTAATCCAAATGGAGCAGCAGATCCTGGTTTAATCTATGATATGGATAGAAATGATTATTTGAATTATTTTTGCAGCATGGGTTATAGTAATGATAGGATTTACAATGCAACTACGTATCATTCCGACGCGAAAAAATCATCTTCTTCAGCAGGCATTGTGTGTCCCAAAGAAGTACCTTCAAGGTTGGATATGAATCTCCCTTCAATATCTATTCAAAATCTCAAGGATTCAGTTACAATCAAGAGAACTGTCACCAATGTTGGAAATGCTAACTCTTTATACAAATTAGTGGTTAAACCTCCAAGAAATACTGCTATTAAAGTAACTCCAGATGTGTTGAAGTTTAATGCCAAGACAACCAAGATTTCCTTTGAGGTAAAGATCACATCTACTAACCAAAGAAGAAGTAAATTTACCTTTGGAAGTTTGGCATGGAGTGATGGCAAACATTTTGTTAGAATTCCTATTGCTGTGAGAAAGCAATAATTAGATGATTAAAGGAAGAGTACCTAGCTAGATTTAGAAGTATCAGGTGGAGTGATGACACACATGATGCATGCTAGAAGGAAAAAAGACTTGGTGATTATGTATAAGGTTGGATTTAGGGAGCGAAGGCGTTCATTCGAATCCTCTCCATAAAAAATTCACCTTGACATTTCAAGTTAAAATTCCAAATAAGTACTATATTTGTATTTTTCAAGCTCTCTTAATAAAAATTTTGAATATTTATTTGTATGAGTATAGTTTTTTCTCTAGATAGCAAGTGGGTGTCCAAACAACTTTATAATAAATGAAATAAAAATGATAGTTTTTTTTTTTTTTTTTGGAGTCTATGACTCACTATTGTTCTGTGTGGCCTTCAAGTCGTCTGGTTTGAACAATATATATTCCACGTGGGTAGAGAAAACTTGAAAATATTCACAGTTCTGTGTATCTACAAACTTTTATATATATAATGATACTTTTTCTCAGTTAAGCATTTAGTATTGATTTGAAAATTATTGAAAATCAAGAGCATATATTGAGATAATTATTTCCATTTTAAGTCTAGTTCAATTAGGACCTAAAATAGACTTAAATCAGTCCAAACTAATTTATTTCTTTCATTAGTTTTCTTGTTTTCAAAAAAAAAAGAAAAGAAAGAAAGAGCTATGGATATCGATGTTTGAGAAAGGGGTATATAATCACTCAATACTACAACATATATAAAAGCATATACTCATCATAAACAAATATAAGATTTGAGTTTTATGAATTCTCAAAAATCTCAGATTATTTTAAGAACATTTATTAATTCCCAAGGAGAATCGAATCTGTAGTCAAAGGTTAGCAATTGTTTCTGGTCTATTTTGTTAATAAGTTTCCAACAAATATTTTATATGTATTTAATAAATCTTTAATGATAAATATAGGGTTAATATAAAAGTTATTGGGTTTTCAAGAACTTGTGAATCGATTTAACTAGATCCTCCTCTAGTTTAAAATATTTTTTTAAAAAATAAGAAAATGTAGTTAAAGAAAATTCTTTTTTGACTCCATAAACAATAACATATTGACAAAAATTGAAATGAATGGAGTAACTATGACTAGTTCTTTTTTGCAAAAAAAAAAAAGGGGGGGGGGGGGGGGGGGGAGGGGGGAAGAAAATGTAATAGGAGGTAGTCGCACCAGTTATATATGAGGATAAAAAACTTCGTGATGGTTAGAAGTTCGAACTCCAAAATCCTTTCCTATTCGTTAATCAAGAAAGTACTCCTTCAAGCTGCCAAAAAATTCTCTCTGTAGAGATGGCGGTCTCTCTCAGTGAAAACTGAAAATGGCAAAGAAATCGAAGCTCGGAGGGACGAATTCACAAAGCCAAACAGTAAATCGGTCCACCAACAACACTACAAAGCAAGTACCACAATCAGTAGATGCAAAAAAATGAAGAATGTGAATGAATTACAAGGGATAGTGCCGTTCCAGTTACCACACAGTACACCTATGATCAAAACCTCAAATTTGGTGGATACGACGACTTCACAATCAAAGAGCTCAGGCAAAGCGAGCTGGTCGGATATGGTTGAAGAAGACCCAATCATACACCATAATGACTCCCGGGCACTGAAATCTGGTGAGAACAAATGGAGTAAATTGTAAGTGCAGGGCGAAATATAGAGGGATTTGAATTGGATAATCTTGAGGAGCCGAGTACTACAGTTAAAATAACGATGGAAGATATTCAAGAGGAGGTGAATTTTTGGGAGTTAGCGGTAATATGCTATGTGATGGGTTTGAATCCTCTACAATTAGTAATGAAGGGGTACTTCAATCGTGTATGGAAGGAAAAAGGAGTAGAGAGAGTGATGGACAAAGATACTGTTTGTCAAATGCTCAATTTGTAAACCAAGACATAATTTTGTCTTTCTGAGATCTTTCATCTCAAATTCTTTCTTTAGGTAATCAATGGCCCTTTAAAGCTCTATTGGAGTTCCAATAAGGTTTATGTCATCGAATAGACAATAAGTATAACAAACTTCGACGTTGTTTTCTTTATAAAAATACATGGGCAAATTTCATCATTCATATAACCTTCCTTAGATAAATATTCACTAAGACGGTTAGACCACATGCATCCAGATTGCTTTAAACCATACAATGATCTTTGCAATCTAATGAAATTTCAAATTCTTCGGAAATTTTCATGTATATCTCATTATCAAGTGATCCATATAGATAGATTGTTACCACATCGTCAAATGCATTTCAAGTCTCTTATGAACAGTGAAACTAATAAGATAATGCAATGTTATTGCATCCATAACTGGTGAATATGCTTCTTCATAATCGCCACCAGGCCGTTGTGAAAATCCTTATGCAACAAGATGTGCCTTATACCTTTGTATTTTATTTTTCTCAGTTTTTTTTTGTACAAAAACCCACTTGTAGTCAACAGGCTTAACACCATTAGGTGTTTGAGCTATAGGTCCAAAAACTGCACGTTTAAGAAGTGAATTCAATTCAAATTGAATAGCTTCTTGCCATTTTGGCTAGTCATTTGTTTGTCGATATTCTATGATAGATTGAGATTCAAGATCTTCACTATCTTGCATGATTTTTGTTGCAACATTATATGCAAAGACATAATCCACTACTATTTTGGATCGATTCAAATTAGTTCCAACATCACTTGAATTTGTGGATAGTTCCTCATTTTCTTGAGTCTCAGGCCCAATGATTCCTTTAAGGATATCAACATTTTCAAAATCTTGAATTTCCATATGAGGATCTTTCGTAGTGTCATCTTGATAATCTATTTTTTTTCTAGGATTTCGATCCTTAGAATCCAATGATCTACCACACTTCAAGCGTACTTTGGACTCATTAGCTATGCCACTGGTGGATGATCCTTTAGGTATATCAATTCGAATTGGTACATTCTTTACAAGAATATGTGATTTGGTGATCCTTTTTAGATAATCTTTTGTATTTTTTGCTCACAATTAAAAACACGTGGATCAAGATGAGATATTGATGAATTTTTTCATAAAATTTCTCTTTTGATGTCACTATCTTTCCCCCCTAATTTTTGGAAAAACTATCTCGTCAAACCAACAATCTGCAAATCGAGCAGTGAACATATCTCCCATTAATGGTTCAAGATAGCGAATAATGGAGGGTGATTCAAACCCAACATAAATTCCTAACCTACTTTGGGGGCCTATCTTGGTGAGATTTGGTGGTGCTATAGGCAAATATACAACACACCCAAAAATTCTCAGATGAGATGTATTAGGCTCTTGAACTAACTAATTACAACAGAGAAAATTTATGATGATTTGTCAGTCTAAGACGAACAAGTGTTGTAGCATGCAAAATTGCATGATGTAACGACTCGAGACTACCCCCTAGTCATTACACGGTGCTTATGATCCCGAGGGACCACAAGCTAACCCATGAGCTGGTACCTGCCGTGGGCATTGAATAATATAATCATGAATGCGGAAGAATAACTGAAATGCCATAAGGTTTTAATAATGAAACGACTACTGAATTATGAATCTGGTATAATACTGAAATCTGAATAGCTAACTGTAGTGTCTGAAAAGCCTCTGAACTGAATACTGTGAGTTGATGGGACAGGACCTAACTAACTCTACTAACTACTGGGATAAAGACATGAAGTAATATAATCTGTCCTCGGATGATGAGGACTCACCACTGCTACTGTACTGTTGATAATCTGAGAATCTAGGTGCGATCCAGGAACTGAGCGCCAGCACCTATGATATGAGACATCATAGTGCAAAAGAAAAAGTATGCGATCAGTACTTTGAATGTACTGGTATGCTAAATGAGGTAGGCTGACATGCAAGGTTTCATGAATAGGAGTAATAAACTATTTGAATATACATGTAAGCATGGAGTACTGAGTATAGGATGTGAAATCTATAGATACCGGAGATATGTAAAGCACGTAAATATTGTATATGCATGAGAGTGTAACTACTGAAAATACATGAAAATCTATAGACCCTGAGGATGCATGACCAAGTATATAACATAGACTGAGTAAAATTTGTAAACTGAATTACTGACAAAATACTGATATCTGTATGCTTTGGTCAAATAACTCTAAGACTGCATAACTGAATTAGGACTATACTGAGACTGTGGGAGGTATCATCTAGCCGACATATCCTAATCTGAGCTAATCGGGGTTCAGCCTATAACCCTAGTTGGATGGGTGTTAATACCGTGTCACGGGTACTAACATTGGATGTGTGGATCTACTAAACTGATATAATGTCCATAGGACTAAGGGTGTCAAGCCTAAACTGACGAGTGACCTCTGTGAGATAGTCAATCCTATTCTGACGGGTGAATTCTCATATCCTTTGCTGTCTACGTAGTCCTGGAGTATAGGGACTGCTACTAACGACTCTGCCTATCTGACGAGGAAGCCTCCATTCCTACACTCGCTCGGTGCTAAATCCTACTCCCAACTGAAAGACACTGACATACTAGACTGTTCTGAGTTTAACTGAGTGTTCTGATAATACTCATGATACAATCTGAAGTTATTTTGAAGATACTAAAACAACACTAAGTAAACAGCTACGATTTCAGGTATTCAATACCGCTAGGACTCAAAACAATAATAGTAGCATGACACAAGAACATTGGAGGACATAGTATGAACGCATCCATAAAACATTTACTCTTGTAACATTTTATCAAACACTTGTAGTTCATGGTTCAAAACAATCATAGGAATGTCCTAAAACATATAGAAATAGCATGAATTCGACATAATAGAGTTAAATCATGGTTTTTTTTAGTAAATAGCAATATTAAAACGTGGAGGATTGAATAATAACAATAATTTCATGGTGACATGGTATGAAATCACTAGTACATGGGGATTCATGGATGAAATCATAATTTAAAATCAAATAAACTTAAGAAGATGATAGATTTGTAATTAAAATGGATACTTGGACTCCATGGATGAAAGGGATCCGTGGATGAACATCCAACATACCTTAATGGATGAATTTCGAAGGATTGATGGTGTGTTCTTGAGATTTGACCTTGATTCTTGAGAGCTAGAATTTCTTGTTCTTGAAAAAAGGGATTCTTAATTTGAGAGAAAGTGAATAATGATGAGTATTTAGGTCAATTAGGATTTAAATTTCGTGTTTAGGACGGGTTTAGGGGTTAGGGAAAAGACCCAAATACTCTTAAACAAATTTAAAACACAAGCTAGAAACTGAAATCCCAATTTTTGGCCTTGGTGTGATGCGCCACTATCATGCCAAGCCACTGAAAAAGGGACAACTGGGACCTGGATAAATGCCGCGATATGCCACTATCATTGTAAGCCTGTGGATGCCAATTTGTCCACCTCCACGACGTGCCATGATTGCGGAGGTTCACTGGAAATTGACAAACGAGAAATTGGTCTTCTCCACGACGCGCCATAATCGCGGAGTCACAATGGAAGTCAATAATTGTTATTTGGGCTGCCTACGTGACGAGCTAAGGGTTAAAATGACGGTGTTTAACGACTAAAACTTTAAATCGCCATAACTTCTTACCCGATTATTGGATTTTGGCAAATTTGATATTGTTGGAAAGCTAATTCAATTTCCTACGCAATGGTAGGCTCTAAAATAAAAAATAATGAGTGTTTCAAAAATATTATATATATGAATACTCTTGTATTGGGACTTACATTATGCTAGGAAAATACGGGGTGTTGCACATGACCCCAAATAGAAGTGGAAAACTTAGTTCTCATAAGTAATGGTCTTGCTATCAACTGAAATGTTTAATTAATGACTCATAAAGGCCATTTTGAGTGTGAACACGAGCTACAGGTTGTTCCACTCTTATACCAATCGATACGAAATAGTCATTAGATGCTTGGGATGAAAATCTTGCAGCATTATCAAGGCGAATAGATTTAATATGATTATTAGGAAATTGTTTCCGTGATCATATTATTTGTGCCAATAATTTTGCAAATGCCAAGTTGCAAGATAACAATAGGCACACACGAGACCATTTAAAAAAGCATCTATTAGGACCATAAAGTATCTAAACAACCTATTAGGTGGGTGAACGAGTTCACAAATATCCCCATGTATTTGTTCCAAGAGCGTGGGGGACTCAATCCCAACTTTTGTTGGTGATTGCCTCACAATTATCTTGCCTTGATAAAAAACATTACATGAAAATTCACCATTTGAAAGAACCTTCAAGTTCTTTAATGGATGCACATTTGAATTTTTTATAATTCGTCTCATCATTATAGATCAAGGATGTTCCAGACAAGCATGCCAAAGTACGAAAGTACTGGAATTAGTAAACTTCTGGTTTACTATAGAATGTACCTCAATTGCACAAATCTTTGTTCAATACATGCCAGAAGATAAAGCAAAGAACTTTTCTATAATACATATCTGCCCTGAGACATTCTTGGTGATACCAAGATATTCAAGATTCAGCTCATAATTGTCTTGATATGATAACCATTTTCACCATATATTTAAAAGTCAACAAGTTTCTCCCAGACTTAAGAGAAAACATAGCATAATTATGATGAGTTTAGCTCCCTTGAGCAAGATTATAATGGCTTTTCCGAAGCCTTCAATCAAATTAGCGCTACCAAAAATTGTAGTAACATTAATCTAGCCCATGTTTAGATGAGAGAAATATTTATCGTCTTTGAATATCGTATGTGTAGTGCCGGAATCAATCAAATAAATATCTTCATTGGTAGAGTCTCGTACTAATAATATATTATAAAAAATAAAGTAGAGAAGAACAAGATTAGAGAGAGTAATTATTTTTTTCTCTGGAGGAACGATTTACAATAAAGGAAGCCCTTATATAGGGGAAATTTACTCCCAGTTTCTCTCTAAAAGATGGCTACTTCAAATACTGATAGATATCAACTTGTCATGACCCGAACCGGGGCCCTGACCGTGACGGACATCCCAAACCATGAAGGCCCGAGAGCCCTTCTAACTTGTAATCATATACACCATTCATATATATAAATAGGAAATACGGAAATAAAATCTTCTACGAAAACATGGTCATAATCTAAATATAATTTAACAATGAGGAAAAGAATCCAATATCAACTAAACATCACCTGAAAACCGTCTGCGAAATCTCTACTCAATGATTAAATAACAACTGTCTGAAACTGGAACAGGGTCCCCAGTAGACCAAAACCATAATAAAGGACATAATCTGAAAGAACAAGCCTTCTAGAATATAGAAGGCTCACCACTGCACAACCTGATCTGTCGTCTGAATTATCTACCATTTATCTGGACCCCTAGACTAAGCCTCTGAACCTGGAGTGAGGGGGGGTCAATACAGATGTACTGGTACGCAAAGTAATCCAAAATAAAGAATTTATATAAATAAAATAATGGAGAGAAATTTTTCAAAACATCATACATAAAATAGTTTTCAAAACACATGGGCACTTTTCTGAAAAATCATAAATCATTCTTGACAATGCAGTTTCTGATCTTTGTATTAATTCTGAGTTAGGTAGTACACCCCTACAAGTCGAAAATCCGATGGGCCGTATGGAATCCGCCATTGACTTGGTGGGGAAGCCCCTAACCCGAGTGTGCCGCAAGGGTTGGAGTTTCTAATTCTGATGCGCCACACGGCACTAGGCCAGCGTAATATAATATACCCGGATCGGCAAATCACAATTTTGGAAAGTGAGTTGTCTGAACTCGTGCCTTCTTCGGGGAACCTCCTAAGATCTCTTTATGCCTAATTTTATCCTATTCTGAATCATGCATTTTTCTAGTTTCAACATCTGAAAAGTCTGATTTCAAACGTGCATTCTATTCTATTCTGAATTATCATGGCATAATCTGAATTGGTGTCGTCACACCGAGACTTGCAAGTCCTATTTCTGAGCCATAATGCATCATGCATGATTCTTCCATTAAACATAGCTCAGACCACCCAAACATGCAAATAGTTTAAGAGATTTCATGTTCCGAAACATAAGTCAAAACTATACAAGAATTCCTCAAACATATGGTGGTTATGTGCTTTTGGAAAAATCATCCACTCTTTCATTATATGAATATTTTCACATTTATCAACGTAAACTACCCTCTCTCTTTTATAAATCAAAATCATAATCCGAATATGACGTTATTCAAGACCTTTCATATCAAGCTTTTCGAAACACATTCGGAACAATCCATAACATGTCATAAGTAAAGGAAAAATCATAACCAGAGAGAGATTTTACATGAATCATGCTCTCAATTCAATTATCAACCTTAAAACACATACCTATATACATGTATCACTTTAAATCAATTTGGGGGAAGGCCTAAAGGCCAAAACAATATCATCAATGCTTCTAAAACATGAATATGTTCATAAGTCTGAAACCCTTTTCCTAAAAACATGATTTCTATGCTCATGAGATTTTAGAAAACCCCCCCGTACCTTAAATTATAAGATCTGAAAGATGAAACCCGGATCTAGATAGATGAAACCCGGATCTTGATCCGTTTCTTGAATATCTTCACTTAGAAAGATGAATTCTTGATATATGGAAGGGAAGGAAACTTGAATCTTGATTTGTTTCTTAGAGATCTTGAACTTAAGGATTGATTTTCTTGATTTCTTGATTTTGGAGGAAACCCTAGTTTTCATCTTGTTCTTGAGAGTAGAGAGGAGTGAGATGTTGTAAAACTGATAATATATGGATTAATAACACTTAAGGGGTGATTTAATTCATTTGAAATAATTTTGGAGTGAGAAAAAGACGAAAATATCCCTACAAAATCACTTTCCAGTTGCTGAAATTTTCAGCTGACGACCAAGGCTGAGAAGCCGTCAGATCTGTGATAGCCCGTCAGCCCAGGTCGTCACCTAGGATTTAAAATTTATGATTTTCTAACTAAGGCTAACGACATATTCTATAAGTCATCAAATTTGTGACAAGCCGTCAGAATTGTCATCACTCAGTTGCCAGGCTGATATGCTGGAGTAAAATGGGCATAACATTTTGATCCGGTATTGGTTTTGTGCGAAATTGGTATCTTTGGAAAGATAATTTGAAGAGATTTCATTTGATATATAGTAGACCTCCCAGTTCATCATATATAAGGAGTTATGTTCAATTGAAGTTGACTCAAGTTTTGACGCTCACTAAAACTCGAACGATAGGAAAGCTTTCAACTTGACCTTGAGTTAGGGGAACTCTATGATCTAAATTCATGCTCAAATAGGTTACCACACTACATAATTGATTAACATACCAAATTTGAATTGTATTTTTGGCCTTTTGGAATATCTACGTGTAGGAATGACAGTTTATGTTCTACCCTGAAAATGCGGGGTGTTACATTATCTCTCCTTGGGATCATTCGTCCCCAAATGATGGGTAGGTGTAATACCGCGTAAAATCCTAAGTCTAAAATTCAGATCGTTAGGCTTCACAAGCTCCAAGACTTAGAAAACTTTGCTAAGTTTTCAACACTTAGTCTTATTTTAGACCTCCGAACTTCGTGGATTTATTTGAAGACCTTTCCGACCTTCGTTTTTTAATTTCCAAGTTGCGTTGGGATGGTACAAGGTCGTAGTACATATCGAATAAATTTTGAAATTTTTGGAGTAGCGTAAGGGCACGTTTGGTGTGCCAAACCAATAGCAAAAGGCGTTAAGCCCGCGACGCCCATCTTTCAGCACCGCTGTAGCCAAGGCACCGCCCTGGTTACTGCACTGTTGTAGCTAGGTGCTGCCCAGGTTGTTCCCCCGGGCTAGGCAGGGCGCCGCCCATGCTATAGCCTTGGGCCAATTTTCAGCAATCCAGTCCGTGTTCCCAAGGGCAAAATTGTAACCTTCCAACCCCTATATAAGCTACTTTAACACGAGATTCCTTATATTTTCACCCAAATATTGTTAGTTTCTCTCAAAAACTCTCAAGAACACAAGCTAGGTTTTTCATAGAATGATCAATTCCAAGGGAATTCACCATCAAATTTCAAGAATCTCTCCGTCAATCTTCAATAAATCAAGAGCTAAGGTATGCATAGTGTTGATTTATGGATTCCTTTCATCCATAAAGTTCAAGAACCCTCTTTTAAATTATGAATCATGAGGTTATGTTGTGGGTTGATTATGTTTGTGTGATTGATTGTTATACAACTCCCAAGTTAGAATCTTTATGTAATTTTATGAAACTAGGATGACATGTATATTGAAATATATAAATTTTGGGTGGTTTGAATTATTAAAGTGATGAATATGACTATGCCATAAAGTGTGCATGCAAGGTGTTTGATAAAATACCTAAGAGAGTAGAAATCATGCATTATAGCTAAGTAGAACCTAAATGACAAGTCCATGCTCTATCCCTTATGACTCAACATGAATTTCATGCAAATTATTATGTATTGTTGTTGTGATATGGAATGCTCATGAAATTGGAACCATGAAAGTATGTACATGTTATATGCATTATCTTCCATGTTCAAGATTATGATGACCATGTACTTCATGAAATCCCCAACTTATGACATTATGAATTGTGGACTTTACTCCTATGATCAAGTAAGTCATGTTGTGTCAGTTTCCTTCCATCGAGTCCTGGGGGTACTTGTACCCAAAAAAATATAGTTGTGTGCCTAGAGTCATGTTATGTTATCATAATACTCTCAGTCAAGCCATGATCTATAGAATTCAGTTAGTCATGTGACTCAGGAAAACTTAGAAACCTTAGCATTCTCAGTAGTTCAGTAATCTCAGTTAATCTCAGTTAATTTTAGAAATCTCAGTACCTGATAACTTCAGTAATCTCTATAATTCAGTACTCTCAGAAATCTCATGAACTCAGTACTCAGTAAGATCAGTAATCTCATGAACTCAACACTCAGTAAGATCAGTAATATTATGAACTCAGCCAGCTATCAGATATTAGTAGTATTCCATCAGTCGCAGAACTCAGTAAACTCAGTCTAGTTCAGTTTAATTAATCAAAACTGTGTTCTTTCAGTTAGGAGCAGGATTCAGCACCGAGTGAGCCTAGGGATAGGGAGTCACCCGCTAGATAGGACTGAGATCCCTAGAAGCAATCCCTAAGTTTCAGAACTACATAGCCAGCGTAGGTACGAGATGTCACCCATTAGATAGGGCTAACATACTCAGGGATCACTAGTTAGCACATTTATATGTATAGGACTAATCCCAGGGGTTACCCGTTAGATTAGGACTGACTCCATAGCAGTTGTCTTTACTGGTGGCACGGTATTGACACCCTTCTAATCAGGGCAGAGATTGGACCCCAATTAGCTTAGCATGGTGCATATTAGTTAGATGAATACATCCCACAGTTTTAGTTACAGATTTAGGACTGTCTGGTATAGTCAATTCAGCTCAGTAGTATAGATTCAGGACTGTTAGATACGGTCAATCCTTATCATTATTAGTAGACTTAGGGATCACCCATTAGATTGGACTGATCTCAACTATGGTCAATTAGTATTTAAATCATCAGATTTAAAGATGACCCGCTTGATAGGACTGATCTCAGACTAAGTCAAATCCACTGATTGGACTGATCTCAAATTCAGTTAATCAGATATAGTACGAAACTCAGATAGTTCCATCAGAACTTAGACTATCAGATACATTTGCTCAGTATCAGTTACATCGGTCATGCTGACCATCATAGTCATATCAGCTATATTAGTCATCATAGCTTACGTTATCAGTATTCAATTTCAAAACTGTTAGACACAATCAATCAGACTAGTTCTTCATAATTCGTACTGTCAGAAATAGTCATTCATCTATTCAGCACTAGTAAACTTATGTTGTCAGTATTCAGACATAGTAGTCAATATCAACACGAGTTCAGTTATAGTTATCGATGCATGTTTGTATTCTCACGTTCATATCAGTCAGCATTGTTCATGCATATAACCCTTTGAATTTAGCCTACCTCACTCGTATACTCAGTACATTCAGACATACTGGAACATTTGTGCTATGGTGTTTTATTTTATGCCATAGGTTCAGAGGCACAAGCTCCAGATTAGTAGTAGATTCCAGTCTCAGCAGTCAGAGTTAGAAGTGAGTCCTCATCTTTCGAAGACATGATGATTTCATTACTATTGCAGTTTTCAGTTTATTTCAGTATTTGGAGTTAGTTGGGGACATGTCCCATCAACTCCTTATTTAGATAGTTAGAGGATTTCAGACTATAGCATGTCAGATAGTTATTTCAAATTTGTTTTGGTATTGTTATACCATTTTTCAGACATTGTTCTTATCAGATATTTATTCAGATTTGAACCTTATGGCCTTTCAGTACATGTTTCTGCATTATACAGTGTTTTATGCAGTATACATGTATAAATACCAGTCATGGGTTAGTTTGTGGTCCTTCGGGTCATGATTACCGTGTAGCATTCCGATTTAAAAAATTGGGGCATTACAGTAGTAATGTTAAAGTCTTTAAGGTATGGAATAACATGGACATGATATGTCTTCTAAGAAAGGATATAGCTGTAACCCCCCGAAAACGGGTCCCGAGGCGTCACACGGTGCTTAAGGCTACAAGTAGCCCCAAGCTAACCCTTTTAGCCATTTTTCTACCATTCAACACTAATCAAAGTCATCATAATCAAAACATCCTCCATAATATCATACTGCAATACGAATGAAATACAGAAAGTAACAAAATACGACGTCTCTAACAAATCTGATCAATCTATCCATCTAGTGTGACAAGCCTCTACTAAACTATATATCCATGAGCCATTGGGACAAACTCCAACTGACCCGAACTCAGGAAATAAACTGAACGACTCAAAGTAAATGAGGAAATCTAAATAACCAGTCCTCGGACCATGACGACTCACCACTGCAGAGGATGTAGATCTACATGCTCGGATAATCACGATCAAACCTGGGAATGAGCACCTGAACCTACATTATAGGAAAAATGTAGTCCACATGCGAACATGTGGGTCAGTACCATGGAATATGTACCGAGTACATGGGGGTCCATGAAATAAACATATTTATATGCATATATATATATATATATATTTAACGATCATGTCATAAGTTTTCTTTCCAAATCATGCAGGACATTTGTAAATGGCTCATAAAGCTTGAAAGAAATCTAAAATCTGAAATCATACACAATGAGTGGTAAGATATGCCAATCTAGATATCATGAGTCATTACACTTAATCCAACTATCAAGATTCTTTTCTTATTCTCTCATCAGACAATCTTAGTGAAATCTGGAATATTGAATACATCCTAAATCTGCATTTCAAATCTCTTTTAAATCAGTAAAAACAATCTAAGAATGAGGGATGACTCTTTGAGAGGTTCTTCTAACCGAGATGTACACCATGTGAGCACCCATGATGTCCCACGACTTGCCCCCGTAAGGTTAGGGCTGTCCTACCCTTTCCATCGGTGTAGAACAATCTCATCTCAGTGATCACTATCTCAATTTTCTACATATAGTGGAAGTCAATGTCTAAACCTACGATGGCACGTAGTTCTAGGGTATGAAACCGTAGTAACATACCCAACTCGGTGCTAAATACTACTCCCAATATTATGCTAAAAAATCTCAAGAAAAATCCATTTTAAGGGTAATCTCATATTTCTTAAGTTAAAAAAATGATAGAATCCGTAACTCGTTTCATAAGGTTAAGTTTAGGGGTGTGTAAGGAGTGCCAAAAGACTTAATTGCCCTCAAAATAACCCAAAAACAGAGTGTTTAAGTCACTTGAAACCATTAGATATGTGCCACATATGATATCGCATATATTTACATAGGCGCCACATATGATATCGTCTATATTTACATAGGCGCTGCATATGATATCTCCTATATTTACATAGGCGCCGCATATGCTTTCCAGTGGCCATGTGCGATTGGTTAGGCGACGCACTCTTCTTCGCAAAGCCATAACTCCTAGCTCGGGTGTCGGATTTTGGTGAAATTGGTATCTTTGGAAAGCTAATTCGATTATCTATAATTTTGTGGGTAGAAATATGCAGAAATACCACATATTTATCAAGTTATGCTCATTCAAAGATGACCCTTGCAAATTCAAACATTAAAACTTGATGGATTTCAAAACTCTTAGCTTGTACTACCTTAAGTGACTCATATAACCACACTTAACACATCATAAGCTCTCTTATAACTAGGGTACTCTTGGTAGTTTAGGTTCCCAAATATGGCTTACAAAATTGGGGTTTTCTCATATACGAACAATAGTTCGTTTTCTAGCTTAGAAAAGTGCGGGGCATTACAATATCTCCCCCTTGGGGACATTCGTCCTTGAATGACGTTGGGTATACTAAGAGTAAAGAGAAAATAAAGGGTACACAACTGAAGCAACTTGCTAATCTTACCTCTATTTCATTCTATATTTCGGACACAACAAGGGGTGCATCGCTTATTCTACCATATGGTTCAACCTTGCCAATCATTAGGTGTATAGCATAAGTTATAGGTACTAAGCAAACTATAAAGCGTGAGTACACGAGTTATGAGCTATATGACCTCAATTTGGAGTTCATAACTTATGGAATGTGATCCCGACTATTGAATGAACTATAATTTCTCATTTAGGAACTGGAAGAGCACGTGATTCTCTATCATATACATGAACAGGAACTATGATGATTGAACCGAAACGCAAAGCATGAGTAGGTATTGGGATAGCTGAAAAATACTGAGATGAGAATGGGTTGAGTCTCACCCTCACTTTCTAATGTTCTATGTCACACTGGCATTACTATCAGAATCTGAGAGCCTGACTTGGTTATTTGATCTATCATCTCCCCCTTAGCTTCAAGCCACCACTTAAGTTTGATAGATCTCTTTTTAGACTTTAAACTGAACTACACTCATTGCACTCCGGGGTATGGAAAATGACCATACACGCATATCATAGAACTTAAACCGAATGACTACACCTAAAAGTGAAAAATACTACCTTCTGAGATACACTTTATCTTTCTATAGCCATCAATTGTCATCATATAATACTTGCACACTTACTAACTTCGGGTCTTCACAAGTATCCCTATAGTTGGAGTGTACACCTTCTAGTTCCTCAACTCTTATTTCTATTAGCTCAATCTTCAAAAACTCAAACTTAGATTCTAACACTTAGCATGGATCTCACCAAGCCTTTGATGAACCATACTACTTCCGTCATAGCCTACATTAAATTTAAGCCTATAGTCTAACATCAATCATTTACCTTCGATGAAGAATGCAACACAATATACTAGTCTATCAAATTGGGATATTCCATCCAAATACCTCAAAAATCTACTACATACCTTCTCACAAGTAGTACTAGTTTACAACTACCAACGAAAAGAAGGTCAAGGGGGGGGGGGGGGGGTAAAGTCACATAGTAGACATGGTCAACGTTAATCTTATATTATAACCCCGTACGATCTTATCTAATTATACATCTTTCTCACATCACACTTACTTACCCAAGCGTACATTTAGAATACCTTCAGATTCCATAAACAACCACGAGTCTATAATTATAACTTACTGGCCAAGCTAGTCATTTTCGTACTTCAGGCAACCAACAATTCACCTTGACTAATAACTCCTTCTCTGTCTTCTACTAAACTAACATACAAGGATGTATCACTTCATTACTAACTCAGTCTCATGAAAAAAAAAATTGGCTAAACATATATTCAATAAATAGCCCTTACTACTTTTCTTTCCATTACGCCTCTAAAACCCCAGTTCCAACCAACACAAGAACAACAAGATGAACAACAAGTTGCTAGTGAATCAAAATAGGTCTCACACGACTTCACTAGACTTTGATTTTTGTGTTTTGAATAAGGAAATGAGATGAATGACAAGGAAACTATGCTAGTGAATCGAAAGAGCCCCACACGGCTTCACTAGACTTTGAGTTTCAACAATACAATGATAACAAGATTACAGGAGTTAGAAAATTGACACACAATAATCAATGATCTAAGAATACACATCTTACTCTGTATAAATAAAATCTGAGTCAAACACTTCCCCCACAGACTACCATGCAATACACACATGCTACTAGCTACCACATTAGTCTATCACTATAAAGGGGTAGATCATCCTCCAACATTGGTTATGTAAATAAAATATTATTTACACAAAAGTCACCCTCACTCTAACTTCTAACTTTGTGACTTCACATCACCAACTTCTTGGTCCAACATCACTACCAATAGGTCATGACACCGATACTTAAACTTATACTACTACTCAGGTGGAAATACAGTTCCAACATTCTGCTATACATAATCCTCCCTTAAGCATGACATCTGCAACATAAATTTTTGAATAAAAGACTGAATACACTTAATACCACTGGCTGAAAAGCACGATTTTATCAAGATCAAGGTTCACACTAGAATTAATACAACCTCAAGTACTAATGGACTCTTCATAATTCCTTTCACAATTTCAAAATGTTATATGGCTCAATCAGAAAGGACCATACCATTGAAACTCTAAACTTCTGCACTTGAATCACCCCAATAATGAGACATGTCTGAGAACATCATAGTAAGGAAAAAATAAGGATGACTATTACTTTCGTATGGGCGACACCATAGAACGAATTAGAGTAAGAAAGAGGAATATTCTAACTCCATAGCATGAACTAGAACATGAAGAAAGGGAGACATTCCTAAACGCCTAGTAGCCTCCTGCTTATAAGTGTGGCGCACTACACACCCATAAACAAGACTCTACCCAATGCAATTTCGCAGACACCGTAGGACCATGAACCGTGCTTTGATACTAAGTTTTTCACGACCTGAATCGGGGCCCTGGCCGTGACGTACATCCCAAACCATGAAGGCCCAAGAGCCCTTCAAAATTGTAATCATATACACCATATATATATATATATATATATATATAAATAAATAGGAAATGTAGAAATAAATTTTGCTACGAAAACATGGTAATATCTAAATTTAGTTTAATAATAAGGAATAAAATCCAATATCAACCAAACACCGTCTGCAAAATCTCTACTACATGATTAAATAACAACTGTCTAAAATTGGGACAAGGCCCTTAGTAGACCAAAACTATAATAAAGGACATAATCTGAAAGAACAGGACTTCTAAAATAGAGAAGGCTTACCACTGCACAACCTGATCTACTGTCTGAATTATCTACCATTTATCTGGACCCCTAGACTGATCCTCAGAACTTGGAGGGAGGGGGAGAGAGTCAATACAGATGTACTGGTATGCAAAGTAATCCAAAAATAAAGGTTTTACATAAATAAAATAATGGATAGAAATTTGTCAAAACATCATACATAAAATAGTTTCCAAAACTCATGGGCACCTTTCTGAAAAATTATAAATCATTATTGACAATGCAGTTTATGATCTTTGTATTAATTCTGAGTTAGGTGGTACACCCCTACAATTCTAAAATCCCATGGGCCGTATGGAATCCGCCATTGACTCGAGGAAGCCCCCAACCCGAGTGTGCCGCTAAGGTTGGAGTTTCTAATTTTGATATGCCACATGACACTAGGCCAGTGTAATATAATATACCCGAATAAAAAAATCAAGGGTTTTGGCAATGGAATCCTTGTGTTGATGAATCGCTTAGAAACAGAGATTGCTTGGGGATTACGATTCCCTTGAGGTCACGTAAGAGATAGGTTTATGTAATACCCTAAAAAATCCAAACCAATATTAGAGCCATGTACCAAGCTCATGCATAGTACATCATGGTTATTTTATAGTTTTATGAGTAAGTTAGATGTATATTAAGGCTTCAAATAACTCCCAGCTATCAGACGAATCCAAACATTCCTTATCGATTGAATTCTTGAGAAGAATATTGGTATAGTCAACTTCAAATGAGAATATATCTCATTATACTTGGAATTTTTCAGCTCATGACCTATCAACAGACATATAATTGAATTACCTTTCCAACTATACCCATTTCTCCTAAATTCGATATCGAAGAAAAGAGTTATTCCTATTTTACTCCAGCATGTCAGGCTGGAAATAGTGTGACGACATTTATGATAGATTATCACATTTGTGATGCCCTATCACGAAGGTCGTCAGCCTTAGGCAGAAACCAGCTCCGAAGTGATGGCATTCGTGATAGCTTATCACATTTGTGATGCCCTATAACGAAGGTCGTCAGCCTTAGGTAGAAACCAGCTCCTAAGTGAAGACATTTGTGATAGCTTATCACATTTGTGATGCCCTATCACGAAGGTCATTAGCTATGATTTTTCAGCAACTGGAAATTTATTTCATAAGGGTATTTTGGTTATTTCCTTCACCTTTCATGACATATAACCCTAAAGAGGTGTAATTTTTTCCATTTTCTTCAGTTAAGCGACTCAAAAACCCTTTCTTACGCTCTCAACTACAAGATTAGGGTTTCCATCAAACTCATCTCTCAAAACCAAGATTCAAGCCTTTTTTCAAGATAATCGATAATTAATTTTCCCAATTCAAGAACTCTCCAGCAAATCATCAAGGTTTCCTTTCTAAGGTATGCGTAGTGTTCATCTATGGATCCAATCCATTCATAGAGCTCAAGAACCATGTATTAAATATTATTTTGTAAACTTTTTATGGTGATATAAGTATGTACATGTTGACGATTGTTGTTTAATTTTCAATGTGATTAAAAGTGTTTTCATGGAATATATATGTTTGTTAATTGAAAACCATGAACTTTAGGTGGTTTAATATGGTACAAGTATGAAACCCACCTATGCCTTAAAGAATGCATGCAAGGTGTTTGATAAAATGCTTAGGATGCCAGAAATTCATTTTTGTATGATTCTATGATGTCTAAATGAGAAGTCCATGTTAGCTATATACTTCAATATGAATTCCATGCTTTTCATGTGTTGCTATTGTGGTGGTATGAAGCATGTAAGATAATGGAGATATACAATATGTGCACAAAATATATCCATGCATTCCCTACAATGTTTAAGATGTAGAATAACTATATGAAATATGATGTCCCCTACTTATGATTATGAATTGTAGACTCAAATCTTGTGATCAAGTTATGTTATGTGTGTCAGTTTCCTTTTATGGAGTCTTGGGGGTATTCTTACCCAAAAAACATAGCTGTGTGCCTAGAGCCATGTTATGTTGTCACGATAATCTCAGTTAAGCTATAATCTATAGAACTCAGTCAGTCATGTGACTCAGGAAACCTCAAAATCTCATGATTTCAGTTAACTCTTAGATAATAGTACTACTCCATCAGTCAATGAAAGTCAGTTAATCTGTCCATGTACAGTCAGTTGAATCATGTTTAGTCTCTTCAGATGGGAGTAGAAGTTAGCACCGAGTAAACCCAAGGATGGAAACTCACCTACTAGTTTAGGGTGTGATTCTCAGCAGTCATCCTTGTGTTCTAGAACTACATAGCCAGCGTAGGTTGAGACATCTTAGCCTTTCAGATTAGGGTTGATGAGGTGGCTTAACCTGCCAGTTTAGGGTTCTCACCATTCTCCTTTCGAATACCTGCCCGCTAAGGGTCACTCACAACTGTCCTTACCAGTGGCGCGGTATTGACACCCCTCCAGTCAGGGCAGAGATTAGACCCTAACTTAGTTATATGCATTATTAGGGCGTGTTGGTTAAACAACTACCTCCCACAGTTTCAGAATTATTCTCAGTAAAAGAACTCAAATAGGTCTTCAGATTTCATATATCAGGACTGTCAGAAACAGTCAGACTCAGTTATAGTACAGAGCTCAGATAATTCAATCAGATTCAGGATTGTCAGATACAGTCGCCCATGTTATCAAAATTTTAGTATCAGTCATATTAGCCATCAGTAAACCATGTATTAGCATGCAGGAATAACTATCATGCACCCACAATTTCAGTTACTATGTATGTATATTTGTACTTTTACGTTCATATCAGTCAGACAGTTGGCATTGTTCATGCATGTAAACCCTATTTATATTTAGCCTACCTCACTTGTATACTCAGTACATTCCATCGTACTGACACAATTGCGCTATGGTGATTTCTTTTCATATTATTCCATAGGTTCAGAGACACGAACTCCAGATCAGCAGTAGCAGGAGCATTTCCAGTCGTAGATATTCAGTGATTCTTCTTCATTCGAGGACAATATGTTTTGATTTATTCATTATTATTTTAGCACGTTATCAGTTTATGGAGTTAGTTGGAGACATGTTCCTTTAACTTTTTATTCAGACAGTACTTAGAGGCTTTCAGATTTAGTATTCATATTTATATTCAGATTTGATTTAGTTTTTAGCTATTTTGGGTATTTTTCACCCATATGGATATTATGTTTTGACAGATTCTTTATTCAGTTGAACCTTATGGCCTACATGTTCATGTTTTCCGCATTATTATATTATATATGCAGTGTACAGGTACAGATATCAGTCATGGGTTAGCTTGTGGTCCCTTGGGATCATGAGCACCGTGTAGCATTCCAATTCAGAAAATTGGGACATTACAATTTAGTTTGTGTGTGATATTAAAGGTCCAAAAGTGGAATAAGCTTTTGGGTTGTTAATATTACATCTTCATTTGTCTGTCTATCTATCTTTATCTTATTGCATTTTGTATGTTTGTAGTGGACTATTTTTGTACCTTGTTGAATCCAAAAGTTGTGTTCTTGTGTTCATATTGTTCATCATGTGTTTTTGCTATTTTTTTTAGTGTATTTACTCTTGATATCACTTCCTTTCTTGTTCTTCTTGCAAATCTGAGATAGGTCATCAAAAGGGTTCATAGTTCTTGAGCTAGTGGACTGATTGATGTTTGTTTCGTGTGTTCTTGGGGAGTTTTGGTATCATTTGGTATCAGAGCATAGATTAATATTGTTCTTACAAGATCAAATCTTGGGCTAGCTCACTTGAAAATAAAAATAAAAATTTGAGATCTGAAGATTTCAGAAAAATATCAATCGGTCCATTTTTTTTTCTTGGCCAAAAATTTTGTTTTTGTTGTGTATTGACCAATATTTTTACTTGTCTTTGTTGTATCTAAGTGTTAGTTTTGTTCTTCACTAACAAGTTGAGTCTATATCTTATATTTTAGCTTGAAATGTTGATGTTGTTAATGTAAACAAAGTGTGGCCGATTGTTGTTGGTATTGTTGTTGTGGGTTCAAGACTTGAACGTGTGATGTGTTGTTAGTTCAAGTTTTGAACGTGTTTTGTGGAGATTGTGTTGTAGAATTTAAGCTTGGGAAGTTATTATTGTTGTTTGGGAGGTCCAACTTGAACCTTAGAACTTCAAGACTCAAAGTTTGTGTTCTTGGTGTTCTTCACCATCTCCTTGTTGAAAAAAAGGGTTATTGATCTTAGAAGTTGAAGAACAAGAGTTTGTATTGTGTTAGTCTTGCAAGACATAGATCCAAGTTTCAAGGTGTAGTACTTGTGACTCAAAGACTTTTCCTACACACTAAAGACTTTACATCACTTCTCAACCACTTTCCCATGAAACAAGGGTCCATGTTTGAAGGAAAAGTACTAGAAAAGTCAAGTCTTGAAATGTGAAACTTGAAAAAAAAGTCTCCAAGACTTATTCTTCCCTCCTTGAAACAAATTCTACCAATCCAAATTAAAATTGGTCAAGAATTGGACTTTGAAAAATAAAAATTGTAGAAACCGCGACCAATACGTGGCTGCCACATCATCAAGATACTGTTCATTCATCAAATTTTGGCTCAAATTTTATATTTCTTAGTTTCCTTTTGTTGTTCCTTACTTTCAATTTCTTTGGTTCCAATACTAATTGGCAAACTAGTACTCATCTACTAGATTGTTAGTTAGTCTTTGTGTTCGTTCATTCGTGTTTAGCATTTGTTGTGTGCTTTTCTCGTTTTTGAGTCGTAGTATTCTTTTTGGTTTAAGTTCGTACATTACTTTTTGAGTCGTTTAAAACAAGAATCTAATCCCCTCTAGCCACAGTTGGAACCAAGTGACCTCATTGGAGTACATGCGAGTTATCAACACTTGTGAGGACAATAAAGTGAAAACTTCCAAAGCGTGAGCTTGGGAGTGTGCGGACTGTTTTGATACATCATGCGGACTAATTTTTGCTAATTTTTTAACGTGTTTGATATTTTTGTGTTGTTTGTTTAGTAGATCTTGATAGGTACAATGGTGAATGAAACTGAAATGCCTAGTTGGGTTAAATCCATCATGTCAAGGCTTGATGCCATCGATGGTCAAATAATGGAAAGAATGGAAGGGAGATTAGAAGGGACGGAAGGCTCTCTTTGCAAGAAGTTGGATAACTTGATGGAGCATCAAAGCCTTCCTAATCAAATTTTCGTGAGTGGCCATGCTCCACATGAGCTACAAGCTAATCAAACTAACTTTTGCACTCTAGTGAATGAGGATAATAGCCAACTTAGTGTGAATGATAGTTTGTCTTTAAGTGAGCTGAATGTGCCTTTATTTTGTGATGATAATTTACAACTTGAAATTATAGATATACTAGTTGATCCACCTAGTGTTGAATCCATTGTGGAAAGTGATAGTACATTGTCTTATGGAAGTCATGACAACCAACTTATGTGTGAAAATGGTGATGTTGAACAAGTTGTTCGATTGACTAAAGATTACCCTCTAGTTGTTTTTGTTGTAGATCATCCTAGCATAAAGGGAATACGTGATTGTATTGGTGGTAGTCTCGGGGAAAAGAAGCATATCCTCCATCCATGTCCATAGATACCCTACCCCTTTGATCCCATTGATAACTTAAGGTGTGATATTGATTTATTTCAAACCATATTCGGGAATGACATGTGTGCATTGTGTGAGCATGATTATGTTGATGCTAAGGATGTCTTGTACGTAATTCGGGTTTCCTATGATTGGTGTATCATTTTTGAGAACTCGAGGGATGTTTGGGTATACGTGGAGTTTGAGAAACCTTGGCATAATGCTATGATTCATTACACTAACCCTAACCCTCATACATTGAGGAACTTATGTTTTTTTGTCCTTCTTATCATTTTGCAAGGTTCGGATTCGAGGACGAATCCTTTCTAAGGAGGGAAGGATGATACGGGTCAAAAAGGCATTTTAGCACTTGAGGACATGAAGACGTGAGTGAAGACCCCATCTTGTGGGGCTGCCCATCCAAGGAATAGGCTTTAAAGTGTAGAGAACAAGTCCCACACTCCAAAGCTATTACTGTTCATCCATCATTATTCATCTGCCCCTTTGCAAGGCTTTTTTGATCATTTGTAATAAGTTTTCCTAGATATAAATATAACCTTATTAGGTCATTTTAGGGCTGATTTTTGATGATATTTGTAGCCTCTTTTGAGAGCCTCTTAGCAAGGTGAAATCCTTGGGCAAGGTGGAATCCTTGTGTTGATGAATCACTTAGAAACAGAGATTGCTTGGGGATTCCGGTTCCCTTGAGGTCACGTAAGAGATAGGTTTAGGTTGTGTGTGATATTAAAGGTCCAAAAGTGGAATAAGCTTTTGGGTTGTTAATATTACATCTTCATTTATCTATCTATCTATCTATCTTTATCTTATTGCATTTTGTATGTTTGTAGTGGACTGTTTTTGTACCTTGTTGAATCTGAAAGTTGCGTTCTTGTGTTCATCTTGTTCATCACGTGTTTTTTTTAGTGTGTTTACTCTTGATATCACTTCCTTTCTTGTTATTCTTGCGAATCCGAGATAGGTCATCAAAAGGGTCTATAGTTCTTAAACTAGTGGATTGATTGGTGTTTTTTTCGTGTGTTCTTGGGGAGTTTTGGTAGCAAAAACTATTTTTGCCACTGGACAAAATGTTTCTTGGTAGTCTATGCCTTCTTTCTGACTAAAACCTTTTGCAACTAGTCTTGCCTAAAATCTTTCTACTTTTCCTAAGGCTTATACTTGATCTTGTAGATCCATTTGCACCCTATAGGTTACTTACCTGCTGGAAGATCAACTTCTTACTAGGTATTGTTTTTTTGAAGTGCAGCCACTTCAGTTTGCATAGCATCTACCCATCTTGGATCCTTTATTGCTTCTGCATAAGAGGTAGGCTCCATAATGTTAGAAAAATTGGATAGGTAGCATTGATACTTAGTAGATATATTATCGTAAGAAATATAATTAGATAAAGGTTATAAAACATTGTCATTGATATTCAATGACACAAAATATTTCATCCATGTAGGAGAATTTGAACCCCTGGTAGATTTTCTTTGGTCTTGTTGAGCAACTGGTTGTGGTCTGGTTGTGATCCTAGTTGTGACAGGTTGTTCTGCAACTTGTTGTCTAGTAATATATCTTGTTATTCTTATTGTTGGAACAGGTTGTACATGGTGGTCCTGTGCAGTGAGTTGTACTGGTTGACTCTGTGTAAGTACTTGGTTAATCTGTAGTGAAGTCACTTATGGTTCACTGTTGAAGATCAACATCAGGTTGAGGTCTAGTCAACCCAGTGGTATTAGGTGATTCCGCTTTTGGATCATATGGAGAAAACATATGTTATGGAGATTGATCTAGATCGATTATGAATGGAAATGTGTCCTCTCTGAACACCATATCCCTGTTTACAAAGAAAATTTTCTTAGTAAGATCATACAGAATGTAACCCTTCTTTGTTTCTGAATATCCCATATGAATTGCTTTTCTAGATCTAGGCATTAGTTTATCTGACTCATTGACAGTTTTATCATAACATAACCATCCTAATACCATTAGATGATCTGAGGAAGGTTTTCTATTATGCACCCCCTCATTAGGTGTCATATAACCTACTATAACTGATGAAAGGCTATTAA
>NC_061116.1:209507746-209635937 GCF_002878395.1 Capsicum annuum | reverse complement strand
TGAGAGATATAGAGGGTGATTAATATCTCTAGTAGTAGTTGTAAACTAAAATGAAGTACTGGAATTTGCATTATTCACTGAAGGTACAATTCAACTACCAATTCCATCAACATCGGTCGCCATTGCAATTTATTACAGAGGATTTGCAAAAAAATAAACTCCCAGATTCTGTAGTTCTTAATTTCAAGAACAAATGTAGAATCTAGTCTCACGTATTGATTCAATTCAGTGCAAGCTATGATACCATGAAGAATTAGGTGATCTTAATGGTAATCACTATGAACAACTAAGCAAGAAGCAGGAAAGTAAGAGAGAAGAGAGAAGAAGAGAGCACAGATAATAATCATAGAGCATTAGCCAAAACTGTAATTCTTTGTATTCAAGTTGTTATCCAATAGTACATGATACATATGTATATATAGACAGTTAGTAAGTAGGCTAAGACAACTAGTAGGTTAGTTGGTTGGTTAGTGGTGAGCTAGAGGTTAGTTATAATTAACTTCACTGATTCATTGCAGTAGTAATTTGATATAGTTGGAACACCTTTAACTACCTGCTTCTACACTATCATTTTGCATAATGATTGTCCATCTTTTGATAGATATCAGGCATTGCATTCTCCAAATAATTTAAATCGAAGCAATTGGATGTCCAACTCGGGCCTATATGACATAACCGATCAATAGATCCACCTTTGTCATATATTCTATACATCACACTAGATAGATATCGTATTCATGGAATACGATTCACTTTCAAGATGCCTTGGTGGTGAAATGGTAGACACACTTGATTCAAAATCTCGTGCTAAAGAGCGTGGAGGTTCGAGTCCTCTTCAAGGCATAATATTGAGAATGCTCATTCAATGAGCATTCTGAATTGGAATAAATTCGATAGCGGATCGTGAAATTTTGGTGATCTTCTCTATCTAATAAATGGGGATTCCGCTTTAAAATCGTCTTTTGGAGTTAAAAAATTCAATGAAAAGAACAAACTATCATTTTTAATAATGAAATTTGAAGTTAAACTCCTGCACAAAAGTCATGCTTTCTATGATGAAAAAATGATTGTTATACTCTTGATATGAAGGTTCCCTTAAAGAGTTGGTTTTGGATTAACTTTGAAAATTAGGTACGGAAAAAATTTGAAAAATTATATATTTTTGTGAATATTGGAAAACTATAAAAACGAATTGGGAAATTTTCTTTTTCTTATTTTGGATCAAGTAGACAGGCAACAAAGAGTTTTATATGCAATTCATTGCACGTCATGATGTTCTATAAGCTAAGTGGACTTGGATACTGAATATTGTATTTGTGACCGACAAGAAATGAATCTTGGGTCTAATCTAACCCCAAAAGTTAGCTCGTTTGTTCACAAAGAAAGAATTGTTTAAGTCTATATAAGAAGTCCAATTGTCCATCCCTTTTCCGACATAGGACTCCTAAACTGTGACCTTCTGGTAGCCAAGACCAAGTCTAATAGGTGGTCCTATACTAAACTTTGATTATAAGATGGTATTTTAGGGTAGATGATTCTCCCATTGAATTAGTAATGTGTGTGCCACTCACAATAAATTTGAGTCGTGACAATATTATTTTGGATTTTGTTGTAAGACTTTTTGTTAGAGAATATGAATATTTAAGAGGATTAATTCAAGGTCTAAAATAGTTTTATTGTTGAAAGAAAACAATCTTTCTTTCCTTCTTTTTTGTTATAAAAGAATTGTGTTAGAGAGGCCCTCTTTAATACATTGAGAAAAGATGTTCACAGGGCCAGAAAGGACATTTTCTACAAACTTCAATAATTTCTAACCAAAAAATAAATTATAAATTCATTAAATTAATAATCTAATCGTGCAAAGAAGATGTATGAAAGTCCAATGTGGAGGTATGTAAGGCTGAATATGAAGGTAGATTCAAAAAGTATTAGAGAGAAGTGATTATCAAGGAATAATGACACAATTTCATTTTATCAAGGGCGTGACATTAGATAGGAGAGGTTAGAAGACTCAAATAAGAATATATAAGCAGATCACTTGAGTTAAGCAAATAGCGGATGTGAATCCCAAGGTAGCAGAATTTCTTGCACGTGTCGGTTTTGAGAGATGGAGCCGGGCATTCTGTCCAGCAAATAGGTACATTCTTATGAATTTAATGTCTTGTTTGATTTACAAGTTTAGTTTGATGTCGTACTAAGTGATTATTTTCTATAGGTACAATATTATGACGTCAAACATAGCTGAATCGGTGAATTCATTGTTTGGCGATGAAAGAAAATTTTCCATCAAGGCTATGTTTTAAAAAATAAGCGAGAAATATAGCAATTTTTTTAATAAAAGGCGTGTACAGTTCAAGTTTCCAGAAAAAGAACCTGATTTCTTCTCAAAATCGAAAAGAAAATATCAATGAACATCAGTTTGGGGAATAGGTTATTCTCTCATAAAATAGCAGATTACAAATTTCATATCACCGGTCATGGTGATGCTGCCACAGTCGAACTTCAAACAAGATCTTGTACGTGTAGAGTTTTTGACTTGGACAAAATACCTTGTCCACATGCTATGGCAGCCCTTCGAGCTCAATACGGCCATAAATATGGACCTGAAGTTTACGAGCACTCCTCTCAATATTATTTGGTGGAAAAATATGAAATGACATATAGTGGACATATTACTCCGGTGCCTCCCGAAGAATCTTGGGTTGTTTCAGTAGAGCTTATGGGGAGATTAATACCTCCTCCATATATTGACCCGAGCACTATCAAACCGGGAAGAAAGTCATATAAAAGGAGGCATGGAGTTGGAGAATCATTTTCATCAAGAAGAAACAAGTGCTCCATATGTAATTGCACCGGAGACAAAAGAACTACATGCCTGAATCATAATCCACCATGATCGTTGTAATTGCAGAAACTTGTGTTGTTGTTTATTTGTTTGTTTGTTGTGGAATTTTATATATTTAACTCATTGTTGTGAATCTAATGTTATCATTTATTATATATAAAATGTCCTTTTTTTTAAAATAACTTGTGCATCAATAAAATGAGGCAAAACATGAACTTAAATTATATAGCAGACCACAATTATTCTCAACAGTTGCACAAACAACTGGAATGCTTTTCTCTAACAAATGAAAATCTGTCAAAACAGATGGATAATCTGTTGAAACCCACCAGATGACAATCGGTTCCAACTGTTGAAAGAACTCAAAAGCCAAAATTGCTAGTGCTACTGGATTCAACATTGCTTCCAACATGTATTAGATTAGAAGAAAACAGAATGAAAATTGAATAAGAATTAAAACGCCAAAGTATGACTAAAAGTAAATTTTCCATTAAATGAAAAATAAAATACATTAGGTATAGATCCAATATAGAAAAATTAAAATACATACACTAAAAGAAAAAGCACATTCTAATTATTATTAGCATTATCATCATTAATGACAGTCGGTCAATCAAATCGCAGCAGCAGGGCTCTCATCAGCCTCTACATCTCTTTGAACATTGTCGCTCTCTCAGCGATCAACTCGCTCTGTAGGTCATTAACCTGCCTTTGAAGTTCCCGAACTGTGTCGCGTAGAATAGCAATGTACGAAAAAGGATCAGCCATATCTAGAACACTCATGAATTGACACATGTAAAGAAAAATGTTCACAATGTAATACAACGTATACGACAAACTGGTAAATTTATGCCAAAAAAAAACTTACCTCAACGAGAAAAGAATATGATCTTTGAAGAGAAGTGGTTGAAGATGTAACATGAAAGGAAAAAATGCAAGAAATAAATAGAGTTGAATGAAGATTGAGGGACCTATAATATAATCTGGACGTGTCAGTCCAAAAGGCAGGGCTGTTCAGCTCTATTGTATTAATTACATTCAAACTGGTGGCATTTTATTTTCTGTGAAAAGTCGTGACTTTTTATTTTACACCAATTACTTCTTACCTTTTCATAGCGGTTTGAGACTCGATAAAAGCTGTTATTATTGAACTGTTGCAACAGATCATCCAACATTTTTGGCAGATTTAGCATCTTTTGCAACAGATGGATGGATTGAATGTGCAATAGACGGCTATCAAAACAGATTTACCATCTGTTGCAATAGATGGTTTTTATATGCAACAAATAAGACATCTGATACAACTTATGTATTATCTGTGGAAACAGATGGACAGTATGTATAAGTTGGAGGAGATGTTTTGATATCTTCTGACAGCTGATTCATTAGTTTCAGTTTCAACAGATGGAGTATCCGATTCATTAGTTGTTTTGAATATGTGAGATAAAAAGTATTCACCTCTTTTTAATAGTCCCTTTGCTACGTATTAGTTGGGCCCCATGGGCTTGCCACACCAATTAATAAAAATATAAATTAGGTGATTGTTTTACCAAATTGGCCTTATTAATTATGATTAGAAAGTATAAATGTGAATAATATACTTTATGTTGTCATTTAATAATAGGGGTAATCTTGAAAGAATATAATAAAATTCTCTTGATTTTATAAATAGGAATACTAAATTGAAACAAATGTATTTAGAAAGAAATAATCACATACGTGCAGATTAATTAAAAAAAGTCAGGTCTATCCCAACAGATTTACCATCTGTTGCAACATATAGATTATCTGTTGCGACAGATGGACCATATGTTTGGAGGAGATGTTTTGATTTCTTCCAATAGCTGATTCGTCAGTTGCAATAGATGGAGATTTGGATTTATCAGCTATTTTGAATATGTTAAGATAAAAAGTCACGACTCTTCACACCTCTATTTTAATAGTCATCATATTCATGCAAATGAATAAAAAACACTGATATGTCCTGATGGGGTAGGAAGAATAAGATGCGTGCAATGGATCCTATTTTCATGCATGGAGTTATGTATATTATTGATCAGGCTACCGTGAAGACACATAAAGTGCAATGATCTTGTGAATGGAGTTTTTTATCGATGATTAGACACTGATCCTTCAAACAAGATCCTAAATTGTACAGTTTAGTTTGATAGGTGCGAACTGATAAGGCCGAAGAGTTCCAAGATGGTAGTGTCGATACCCCGTTACAATTTAATGACACGATTCATGCATATGATTTTGTGTTTGGGGAAGGGTTCAAATTTTTGGCGGTAGTGTAAATATCCAATAGTGATTGGACCAATTTTAATGGCACAATGGACTTCTTAAAAGGCCTCCGAAGCCTCACAATGCAGCAAAAAATGCTAGAACCAATAGAAATTCCCCTGGTCCAAATTTATATGGATGGATTAGTGGAGGAGACTATTATATAGCAGAAGGTGTTTGGCAGAAAACCTGTGCGAGAAGAGGGAGGTTGAGAAGGCCATATATCATCTTAGTACTTGTTTAAGAGGATACACAAGGTCAATTCCTCTTGACCATTCTTCTTTTTCTTCAACGACTGATGGATTTTCATTTTTTGATACACTTTTACATTCTCATATCATCTAGTTTTTTCATTTTTCATGTCAATTTCATAAGCTAATTTCGCTACACTTTTCCGATCCTGTTTATCCTCTTAAACAAGTACTAAGATGATATATGGCCTTCCCAACCTCCCTCTTCCCACACAGGTTTTCTCGCAAACACCTTCTGCTGTATAATAGTCTCCGCCAACAACCCATCCATATAAATTTAGACCAGGGGAATTTCTATTGGTTCTATCATTGTTTGTTCCATTGTGAGGCTTTGGAGGCCTTTCAAGAAGTCCATTGTGCCATTAAAATCGGTCTAATCACTATGGAATATTTACACTGCCGCCAAAAACTTGAAACCTTCCCCAAACTTGACATAAAAACACGAGCATAAACCGTCATTAAATTGTAACGGGATATCGACACCACCGTCTTAGTCTGTCAGCCTTACCAGTTCGAACCTAACAATCTTAACTGTAAAATTTCATATCTTGTTTGAAGAATTAATGCCTACTAGGTAAAAAACAAACATTTACAAAATCATTGTACTGGATGTTTGTTTTCATGATAGGTTGATCAGTAATACATACCCTCCACATATGAAGTGGTTCCATCTATTTCTTTGAACCCATCTTTACTCTAGCCTTTAATGTTGTCCGGGAAAAAGTGGATCCAATTTCACTTCTTTTTGTCTGCAAACAAGAGAAATACATTTGATATCAAACAAGAGAAGAACAAAAAGAACATTACAAAAGGATAACACAAAATTGAGTAAATCAACAGATGACCAATATGATGCAACAGATTACCCATCTGTTCAATTGATGAGGCAATGTTTGCAAAGGATAGATGACATGTTGCAACAGATGGTCCATCTGTTGGAATAAATCAAACCAGCCTTTCTACTGGTTTGATTTTTTAAAAAAGCTGCTCCGTCTGTTCCAACAGCTGATTCATCAGTTGCAACAGTTGAGAAAACTATTGCAACACCACCAACAACATCATCAACAACAAAGAAATAAACAAAACAACACTATATGTTCCAACACCATCCATAACACAAACATCACATATTCCAACAAACCACCACCCCCAACTAACTCTACTAACTACTAGGATAAGGACATGAAGTAATATAATTTGTCCTCGGATGATGAGGACTCACCACTGCTATTGTACTGCTCATAATCTAAGAATTTAGGTTTGATCCAGGAACTGAGCGTCAACACCTATGATATGAGACATCATAGCGCAAAATAAAAAGTATGCGATAAGTACTTTGAATATACTAGTATGCTAAATGAGGTAGGCTGACATGCAAGGTTTTATGAATAGGAGTAATAAACTATCTGAATATATATGTAAGCATGGAGTACTGAGTATAGGACATGCAATCTATAGATACCGGAGATATGTAAATCAGTAAATACTATATATGCATGAGAGTCTGTAAATACTGAAAATACATGAAAATATGTAGACCCTTAGGATGCATGACCAAGCATATAACATAGACTGAGTAAAATCTTTAAACTAAATTACTGACAAAATACTGATATCAGTATGCTTTGGTCAAACAACTCTAAGACTGCATAACTGAACTAGGACTATATCTGAGACTGTGGAAGGTATCATCTAACCGACATGCACTAATCTGAGCTAATCAGAGTCCAACCTATAACCCCAATTAGATGGGTGTTAATACCGTGTCACGGGTACTAACATTGGTTGTGTGGATCCACTAAACTGATATAATGTCCAAAGGACTAAGGGTGTCAAGCCTGAACTGACGGGTGACCCTGCGAGATAGTCAAGCCTATTATGATGGGTGACTTCTCATATCCTATGCTGGCTACGTAGTTCTGGAGTATAAGGACTGCTACTAAAGACTCTGCCTATCTGATGGGGAAGCCTCCATCCCTACACTCGCTCGATGCTAAATCCTACTCCCAACTAATCGTTCTGAGTTTAACTGACTGTTCTGATAATACTCATGATTTAATTTAAAGTTATTCTGAAGATACTAAAACAACACTAAGTAAACAACTATGGTTTCAGGTATTTAATACCCCCAGTACTCAAAACAATAATATTATCATGACAGTAAAACATTGCAGGACATAACATGAAGGCTTCCATAAAACATTTACTCTTGTAGCATTTTATCAAACACTTATAGTTCATGGTTCAAAACAATCATAGGAATGTCCTAAAACATATAGAAATAGGATAAATCCGACATAATAGAGTTAAATCATGGTTTTGTTCAGTAAATAACTATATTAAAACATGGAGGATTGAATAATAACAATAATTTCATGGTGACATGGTATGAAATCACTAGTACATGGAGATTCATGGATGAAATCATAATTTAAAATCAAATAAACCTGAAAATATGATAGATTTGTCATTAAAACGGATACTTGGACTCCATGGATGAAAGGTATCCATGTATAAACATCCAACATACCTTAATGGATGAATTGGTTGATGGTGTGTTCTTGAGATTTGGCCTTGATTCTTGAGAGCTAGGGTTTCTTGTTCTTGAAAAAGGGGATTTTTAATTTGAGAGAAAGTGAATAATGATGAGTATTTAGGTCAATTAGGGGTTAAATTTTGTGTTTAGGACTAGTTTAAGTCTTAGGAAAAAGACTCAAATACTCTTAAACAAATTTAAAACACAAGCTGGAAATTGAAATACTGATTTTTGGCCTTGGCGTGATGCGTCACTATCGCATCAAGCCACTGAAAAAAGGACAATTGGGACCTGAACAAATGCCGCAATACGCCACTATATATCACGATAAGCCTGTGGATGCCAATTTTTCCATCTCCGCGGTGCTCCATGATCACGGAGGTTCATTGAAAATTGACAAATGGGAAATTAGCCTTCTCCACGACGCACCATAATCGCGGAGTCACACTGGAAATCGACAATTGTCATTTGGGCTGCCTACACAACGCGCTAAGGGTTAAAATAACGGTGTTTAATGACTGAAACTTTAAATCGCCATAACTTCTTATCCGATTATCAAATTTTGGCAAATTTTATATCTTTGGAAAGCTACTTTAATTTTCTACACAATGGCAGGCTCTAAACTGAAAAATAATGAGTGTTAATATATATATATATATATATGTATATATATATATATTTATATATATATATATGAATACTCATATATTAGGACTTAAATTATACTAGGAAAATACGGGGTGTTACACATGAGCCCAATTAGAAGTGGAAAACTTAGTTCTCATAAGTAATGGTCTTGCTATCAAGTGAAAATGTTTAATTAATAACTCGACAAGGCCATTTTGAGTGTGAACACAAGCTACAAGATGTTCCACTCTTATCCTAATCTATAAGAAATAGTCATTAAATGCTTGGGATGAAAATCTTGCAACATTATCAAGGCGAATAGATTTAATATGATTATTAGAAAACTGTGCCCGTGATCATATTATTTGTGCCAATAATTTTGCAAATGCCAAGTTACGAGATGACAATAGGCACACATGAGACTATTTAAAAGAAGTATCTATTAGGAGCATAAAGTATCTAAATGACCCATTAGGTGGGTGAACGGGTTCACAAATATCCCCATGTATGAATTCATGCCTATTGTCACCCACCTCTTGGAATGTTCCAGACGAGCATGCCAAAGTCCAAAAGTACTGGAATTAGTAAACTTCTGGTTTACTATAAAATATACCTCAATTGCACAAATCTTTGTTCAATACATGCCAGAAGATAAAGCAGAGAACTTTTCTATAACACATGTCTTCCCAGAGACATTCTTGGTGATATCAAGATATTCAAGATTCATCTCATCAATTGTCTTGATATGATAACCATTTTCACAGATATCTTTAAAACTCAACAAGTTTCTCCCAAACTTAAGAGAAAACATAGCATAATTTATGATGAGTTTAGCTCCCTTGAGCAAGATTCTAATGGCTTTTCTGAAGCCTTCAATCAAATTAGTGCTACCAGAAATTGTAGTAACATTAATATAGCTCATGTTTAGATGAGAGAAATATTTATCGTCTTTGAATATCGCATGTGTAGTGCCAGAATCAATCAAATAAATATCTTCACTTGTAGAGTATCATGCTGATAACATGTTATAAAAAATAAAGTACAGAAAAACAAGATTAGAGAGAGTAATTATTTTTTCTCTTGAGGGACGATTTACAATAAAGGAAGCCCTTATATAGGGGAAATTTACTCCCAGTTTCCCTCTAAAAGATGGCTACTTCAAATACTGAAGATATCAGCTAAATCTTGACAGATATTATCTATATTCTTGATAGACATTTACTATAACTAATATACATCAATATCATAACAAACTAGTAATACTATTATTTTAAAAGTTTTGACTTTTTGGCCGGAGGACTGTTTTATAAAATATGAAACCACTTATTAAAAAATGAGAGATTTAATAAGAACATCTTCTTGCACTATACATCAGAAGTCCGTGTCCTGGATTTCCTTTTATATATCTGATAACTCTGAGTGCTACATTCATGTGAGATTATTTTGGATTCTACAAGAATTGGTTTAGAGTTTGAACACTATAAGCTATGTCTGGTCTTGTTACTATAATATATAGCAGCTTCCCTATTATTCTTTGATACATTCTTTGGTCATACAGTTTTTCATCATCAAGCCTTACAACTGATGAAACATGTTGATCATAGTTACTACTCAAGGGTACACTTCCTTTGGTACATCACAATCCCTTGTTTAGACCTTGCAAACTCAATACCTAGAAAGTATTTCAATTCTCCTAAGCCTTTCATCTTGACGGCCATATGAAGAGTTTCCTTTGTCTCCATTACCTGATCTATCTTATCCCCAGTTACTAGTATATCATAAACATATACTAGTACAACAATCATTTCATCATTGATTTCCTTAATGTATAATGAATGATCATATTTTCTTTACCTAAATTTGCAGTTGATTAATGCCTGAGAAGCTTTGCATTTCACTGTCTTAGTGCTTGTTTCAATCCATACAAGAATTTAGTAAGTCTATGTACTTGTTTATTCTCCCCCTGACCTCTAAATCCTTGTGGGAGCTTCATGTAGGTCATCCTCTAAATATCCTTGTGGGAAAGAATTGAACACATATATTTGATGAATGTACCAGTGTCTAGTAGTAGCTATTGCCAAAACTATTCTCAATATGATCATTTTTACCTCTGGACAAAATGTTTCTTGGTAGTTTATGCCTTCTTTCTGACTAAAACCTTTTGCAACTGGTATTTCCTAAAATTTTTCTACTTTACCTAATGCTTACACTTGATCTTGTAGATCCATTTGCACCTTATAGGTTGCTTGCCTGCTGAAAGATCAACTACTTACTAGGTATTGTTGTTTTGAAGTACAGCCACTTCAGTTTGTATAGCATCTACCCATCTTGGATCCTTTACTACTTCTGCATAAGAGGTAGGCTTCATAATGTTAGAAAAATTGGATAGGTAGCATTGATACTTAGTAGATATATTATCATAAGAAATATAATTAGATAAAGGGTATAAAACATTGTCATTAATAGTCAATGACACAAAATATTTCATCCATGCAGGCGGATTTGAACCCCTAGTAGATTTTATTTGGTCTTGTTGAGTAGTTGGTTGTGGTCTAGTTGTGATCCTTGTTGTGACAGTCTGTTCTGCAACCTGCTGTCTAGTAATAGATCTTGTTATTCTTCTTGTTGGAACAGGTTGTACATGGTGATCCTGTGCAGTGAGTTGTACTGGTTGACTATGTGTAGTACTTGGTTAATCTGTAGTAAAGTCACTTATCGTTCACTGTTAAAGATCAACATCAGGTTGAGGTCTAGTCAATCCAGTGGTATTAGGTGATTTCGCTTCTAGATCATATGGAGAAAACACATGTTATAGAGATTGATCTAGATCGGTGTTAAATGGAAATATGTCCTCTCTGAACACCACATCCCTATTTACAAAGAAAATTTTGTTAGTAAGATCATAGAGAATGTAGCCCTTCTTTGTTTTTGAATATCCTATATAAATTGCTTTTCTAGATCTAGGCATTAGTTTATCCGACTCATTGACAGTTTTTGCATAACATAGACATCCTAATACCTTTAGATGATCTAAGGAAGGTTTTCTATTATGCATCCTCTCATTAGGTATCATATAACCTAACATAACAGATGAAAGCCTATTAATCAAGTATGTTGCTGCTTGTACACAATATCCCTAAAACTTTAAAGGTATATTAGCTTGAAACCTTAAATCCATGGTCACTTCCAACAAATGCTTGTGCTTTATTTCAGCCACACCAATTTGTTGGGATTTATAAGATCAGGAGGTTTGATGCTTTATCCCTAAGTTTGCAAACAAATTAGTGCATGAGTTGTTAACAAACTCAGTTCCATTGTCTATCATGATGACTTTTACACATGTTTTAAACTGAGTATGAACATAAGATAAGAAATGCTTCAAAATAACTACAACATCAGATTTCAATTCAAGCAAAAATATACATGTCATTCTAGTAAAATCATCCACAACAATTAAGAAGGACCTATGTCCATCATAAGTAGGAACCTTATAAGGACCCCAGAGATCCATATGCACTAAGTCAAAAGCTTTAACACTAGATGTACTGCTAGAAGGAAAGGTTAGCCTAGTTTGTTTAGAAAATGGACAGACTTCACACTTATATATATTGTCATCTACATGAGTTTTTGACATATAAAACATGTGAGATAGTGTCCTAAAAGGAACATGTCCAAGTGTCTTATTCCAAAGCCTTAGATCAAATTTATTTATATTCTGAGTATTGAACACACAACCTGCTACTTTGCCATGCCCTAGAAGTTTTTTTCTCAATAAGAAGTATAGTCCATTTTTCTCTTTTCCAATCTCCTTTGCCTTCCCATACCAAAGTTCTTGAAACACACAAAAGGTAAGAAAGAAAGTTACAGAACAATTAAGTTTTTTAGTAGCCTGTGATACCGACAACAAGTTATATTTGAATTGAGGTAAATGGAACACTTTTTATATAGTATTCCTATTAGAGATACTTCTAGATCCAGTGTGTGTAACAATTGACTTATCACCATTTGGTAATGTTACTTTTTGTGGATGTATTGACTCAGATATTGAACCTTTATTTAGAAGTTCAATGTCTATTGTTATGTGATTTGTAGCACCTATATAAATAATCCACTCATGTGGTTTATTGTGGACCAACAGGGCCCTACCAATACCTATCATATTTGCTACAATAGTAGAGGGCATAAATGCTGAAACTTGATTCTGTTGTTCCAGTATTTTGCAAATTTGATCATACTGCTAGGTGTAAACATTGGTGTAATCATCCCATCCTTTGGTAAATTTTTTGAAGTCAGATAAGCACCATGTGATTGACTCTGTTGAGGTTGTAGCTGCCAGTCTTCAACCATAACATTATGAGCACTAGAAGCAACCTTTCTCTGGTTAATTTTGTCATCAAAGCCACTTCTGAAGTCATTGTTAACTCCTTGATCTCCATGTTTTGGTTGACCTAGTGGATATCCAACTAACTTGTAGATATCCATATTATAGTGACCTTTCATCTTACAATGATCACAAACATCATTTGAGTTATAAGTTGAAACATAGTTCCTTTTTCAATTTTGATAACCACCTTGATATCCAGTTTTAGAGTACATTGCAACATCATCAATTGTAGTAGGTGCACACTAAGAAGACTTGTTTCCTGTACTGACTGAGCTATAGAATTTTGATTCTCGTCACTTATGATCATGGAGTAGGCCATGTTAACAGTAGGTAGTGGTGTCATTAACAAGATTTGGCTTTTTCTTGTGAGTATGAATCATTCAAGCCCATTAGAAACTAATAAAACTTTTGCCTTTGAAGAAAAGCTAAAAATCTCTTGATTTTTCATAGTTACAAGAAGGTGATGTGACTAAAGACTCAAACTCATCCGTTAAAACTTTCAACTTAGTGAAATAGATGAAACATATTGAACACCTTGGGACATAGTTGTAATTTCTGGATACAAATTGTAAGTTCTTGATCCATCTGTTTTATCAAATCTTTATTTAATACCCATCCACACATCACAAGCCTTGAGATATGTACTACCAGTAGACACATAGTTTTGTCCCTCGCAAAACTCAATTTATCCATTTTATTACCTCTTGTTATCATACACTCTCACCTATGTGATTATATCTCACAAAAATACAAAAAATAACAACCCTTACCAAAATTCCTAATAAATTTTATCTTTTTTTAATCCTCCTATCACCCACACCCTTACCCTCACCTATCTTACCCCTACCCCTACCCTGCCATGTGTTCTCCACGCTCACTTCTTACTTACTGACATTTTCCTCATCCCTTTTCCATAATAGAATGGACAAAAAAGAGAATAAAAATTCACATAAAGGTACCCACAGTAATTTTCCATTTGGGGGGGGGGGGATATAATTTCCATTTTTACATTCATCATATTCTCACACACATGAGAAGGACACCCACAGAAAAGCTCTCCATTTTTTTATACTCCATACAGATACAAAGGGAGGGACAACCCTCATCTTTTTGAGAGGACAACTCATGAATATAATCTCACCAGATATGAATATACACTAATCCTCACTGAATAAATGAACCACTGTCTTCTCCACATAACAAAGCTTCATCGCACACACCGTCACCTACAAAAATCACACTCATGGAGAAATTGAGAGGGAGATCACGAGGGAGAGATGAGTAACAGAGAGAGTAACGAAGAGAGAGAGAGAGAGAAAGAGAGGAGATCGAGTAGAATCTGGTGGGTTCTAGTTTTCCGGTGACCTCTTCACCGAAACTGTCTGTTTCTAGTTGTTTTCAAGTGATTCTATCTAGAAAACCTTCAAATCTGCCAAATATTTGATCCTCTTTCCGGCTAATTGTGCCACAGTTTGCGTTCACTGGAGTTCTGACCACACAATTTCTACTGGTTTTCTCATCATTTTGGTCTCTAGTATTCATCCGTGCTTAGTAGATTTTTTGTTCAAATTGAAATTCGAGTTGTCATGTTCTTGGGACTGTTTCTAGACTGATTTGGAGAGTCAAGATTTTGTTGGTATTCTTTAAGGTTCTCGGGATGGATGGCTCTTATTTCTCTTCTTACGTCAATCAAAAGCTCTTTAGGTCCAATTCTATCTTCTCTCCCTTTAGTTTTTACATAATCGTGAATGATTTGTGTGTTCAAATCTTTGTTGTGTGGTGTTTTATGTTGGATTTAAAACTTGATTGGTGGATTGAGTATGGAATTGGTTTAATCATATTGGGAATGGATTTGGGGGTGGAAATAGAAAATCGATAAAAAGTGGATATTATGGTATTTTTGAGTCATTGTTGATGTTGAACGTCGATAGTATCCTGTTTAGACCGAGGACTGGTAGGCAAATCATAGGTTTTGGGTAGGCAAAGTTTAAGACTTGTGGTTTTGTTGAATGTTTGAAATTTCGTCGAGTGGTTTGATTTTCTTGCACTAAAAATGTATTTATTTAGCCAAGGAATGCCCCGAGTCCATCTGTATTTATTTATCTGAGAATGCCCCAAAGTATCCTGTACCCAGAGGATGTTCGTGATAAAGGCCCAAGGCGTCGGGTAAAGCATAGTATAGGGTTAGAATAGAGCAGGTTTATATTTTTTGCACTTTTCTATTTCAAACTGTATAATTAGACTGGACATTATATTTTAGGTTTGTTTTGATTGACTGTTTTATGTGCTTTTGTGTGGTTTATACATTCATAGTGTTTAAATAAGCCGATATGCTCCACCAAGCGACCGTGGTCGAACCACGGGATCGAGGGGTGCCTAACACCTTCCCCTCGATCAACAGAATTCCTTAGCCGGAATCTCTGTTCACAAACTAGTTTTAAAGAGTCAAATCATTTTGAATAGAATTTTCCAAAGGTGACTTGGCACACCGGATTATGTCAAGTGGCGACTCTGAGTTTTGAATATAAATAATCCATTACAGAATAAATCATTTTCTTTTGTCACTTAATAATAAAAACAGTTTCAAATTTTAAAAATAATCTTTTGGTTAAAAGGGGGGTGTGACAGCTCTGGCGACTCTGCTGGGGATTTTTCAGAATTCGAGCTTATTTTGGATTTGTATTGGCTTTGTTTGGCACTACAGGTGTATAGACATTTTGTTTGTGTTTTGAGTTATTGTTTATTATTGTTGAGTGCCTACATGCTCTTTCTTTACAATTTTTACTTTATATGTTACCGCTTTATATCTGACATCGCGTGCATAATCCGAGTTTTTCTTCCTGCAACAAGTCCGTAGTACACATGTGTACACGACCTATAGTTGAGTCACCCTTATTTTAGGAGGGGGAGCCGTTGGGTTGTATAGAGTAGGTGGACAGCTAAAGCAAGCCATTATCGACCATACGCTCCCCTGAATAACCTTGTTAGTGGACCCCAATGTAGGTCAGTCTTTAGGTCATGCTTATCTTTATCATATTGAGACCTAGAGGGACCCACGTGACCCTTTGTAGGAGACTCACCTCTAAAGCATCCCTACGTGCTAATTGTTGCATCTTTGAGGGTAACGTGGTCATTTGACATACTGATTTGGGGAAAGCATATGTTAGAAGTAAAGTGTGTAGGCAATGAAAAATTAAAAAAAAAGAAAAAAAAAAGAAACAAAAAGTGAGTCGAAAAGAAAAAAGAGAGTTCATAGTTTTTAGAGTTCTTTATGACTTTTGATTTTTTTTTCACAATCTAAAAATTCAAAAAGATTTTTTTTACTTTTTGCACTCATTTTCTCAAAAAACATTAAAAAAAAAATTCCTTTTGCTCCTTTACCATGCACTCATAATTCAAAAATTTCAAAAAGATTATTTTTAATTGGAGCTTTTTATAAAGGAAAAATGCAAAAAAAGATGGTAGAAGTTTTGTACATTTCATATAATGAAAATACCAAAAAGATTTTTCTTTCATAGTTTGTTGGTGTCAGTTTTATGTTAAGTGTCAAATTCAAAACTCAAAAAGATTTTATTGATATTTTTCATCTTCTGTTTGTGGTCGCATCTCTCAAGTTAGGGTCCAATCGGTTATTTAATCCTTAATTGTCCTGTCTGGATGAACTACACACCTCTGATTCTCCTCTCTTGGGAGTGATATACGTAGGCAGCCTATTGTTGGTTCTCGGATCCTATTTGAAAAATCCAAAAAGATTTTCTTCACTCTTTATTAGAGTAAGTGTCATATACTTCTTTAAAAGAAAACTACAAAAAGATTTTTTTATAGTTCCAATTTTCATTTTCATTTGAAATTCAAAATTGAAAACTCCAAACGATTTTCTTTGATAATCATAGGTTTCATTTTGTATATGAATATAGAAAAAAAATTCATAAAAGATTTTCTTAACTCTTCATTTAGAGTAGGTGTTTCATATACATCTTTAAACGAAAAATATAAAAAAATTTTCCTTTAATAGGTTCATGTTTCATTTTCGTATGAAATTCAAAATTGAAAACCTTAAAAGAGTTTCTTTGGTAATCGTAGGTTTCATTTTGTATAGGGGTGTTAAAATTGAAAAACGCAAAAAAAAGATTTCTCGTCAATTCTTTTGACAATTTATTATTTTCTTTTCTTCTTAAAGTGTCAACAAAAAAAAGAAAGAGAGTTTTACTGGCCATTTTGGCAAAACTTCATGAACTACGCACACCTGATTCTACTCTTTCAGGAGTGAGATACGTAGGCGTCCTTCTTGGGTTCGGTGATATTTTTCAAAAAAAAAAGGAGGAAAAAAATGAAAAAGGCTTTTGAAAAGTGTTGAACTCTAACATGTTTGTTATCTTCTTTTGAGTTAGTTTAAGGTGGTTGGTTTGTGTCATTTTGACATTGTAGTTGATTCTTCACATCACACCAATTCCAAAGGGTTAGTTGTTTCCAACTAGAATATATGGAGTGACATTACGGATAAAACCAAGACTCAGGAAAATGAGAGTTTAAGGCAAGAGAATAGGATACTAAGGAAACAAATGGCAAAAATGCACCAAGCTTGGGCCAGTGGGTTGCCTCTTCCTCTATTTCCCGCTACTGATCTACAAATACCTCGAGTTTTCTACCAAAATTGCAAAGGCAGTTTCCTATTATTGTTGATGCATTGCAACATGATTCAGAATTTCTTCTAAGACAAAAGCATCCCAATACTTCCACCGCTCTTCCTCTAGCTTCTCAGTGTAAACCTACTACATTGAACGCACCACTGACTGCCTATGCTTTTATTGCTAAACCTTCTGTTGAGGCTTCCACTTTGGATAACAATTCAATGTTAATTGGACCACAAAAATTTCTTAACAAGAAGTCTAGCTTTCCATGAGAGCCGGAGAAAATGGTTGAAAAAATGAAGAGTGCAGAAAATGCTAGGAAAAGTTTCCTAGGACATGCGGGTAAAGAAGATGTTACATACAAAAACTGGGGCATATCTTCAAGTGTTAACCCTCCTTCAAGCCTCGAGACATCGAAATTTAAGGAGCAAGATGGACAGGAGAAATCCATGAAACATTTGGGATAATATTGCAATCAATTAAGGGAAACTGGAGAGAAAAAGGATAAGAAAGATACAGCTGCTATTGTAGTTGGAGAACGGTCACATCCAAGAAGACGTCGTCGTCGTTGCCATTAGTCTTAAGCCCAATTTCGTATGTAAGCTCTTTATAATCCCTTCCAAAATCCATTATACTCTATTTCCCTACCTCCATATCTAGTATACTGTGCAGAACCATATGTTTAACTCCCTTCTTATTCACAATGGCATGCACTAACTCCTCAGAGTCATCCTCCAACTCCACAAACATACCAAATCCCTTCTTGGCCAGATTTTTGGTCCAAGACAAAAAATGAAACGAGGCAAAAGTTAAGAGATAGCTTCAAACCAATAGGAGAGTTATATGCCATTTTATTCTAGAGATTGGTACAACGGGGCATGATCACTTCTCTCCTTGGGTATACTCTGACCCGCATTCAAAAAGCTTTGATCCTAATGTACGATGTGCCTATTATTCTGATGTTCAGGATCATAGTATTGAAGATTGTCATGCTTTGAAAAGAGAAATTGAAAAGATGATTCAAGATAAATCAATTATGGGGCAAACCATTGACAGTGGGAAAAGCTCTAGTCATGCTGATATGCAAACCAATGGCTAAGATGTACGGATGAGCAATTGAGAAGTCACCTACCTCCCTACTAGGAAGAGGTCTGGTAGTGTGTTTTATTTTATTTTTTGTTATTCAAATTATTTTAGGGTTGTAGTTCTGGATCTATCTTGTTTTGTCCCTTTGTCGTTATGTTCAAATCCTTCTATCTTTCATTTCAACTAAATGGAGTGTCCATTTCCCTTTATGTTTTAAATAGGTGTTATTTGTTAATTTATTTTCTTTATAAAGTTCATTTTATGTTGATTCTAGTGATATCAAATGCTTGCAGAATTTTCAGTCAGATCTTAAAATCCAATTTAATCACGGCACATTGAATCATAGTTCTAAAGTCAGAAAAATATCTAAAAAAATAGGTAGAGTGTTGAGACATTTGGTGACAAGTTGAAGCCTTCTTTGAAAATTAAGGCAATTATTTTGAGAATCCCAAGAATAACTTGGTCATCAATTGAAAATCATAGCTCAAGAGTCAATAAAAAGAAGAAGAAGTCAGAATCAAGATAAAGAACAAGTTGTCGGAACTACGTGTGACCTGATTCTCCTTCCTTGGGAGTGAGATACGTAGGCTTCTCTATACGGGGCTCGATCAACCAAACAAATAATTTAGAATTTCCCAGTCAAAATAAACTGGGGCATGAGTTGATCCTTATTATTTGAATCGATTCCAAAAGTTGTAAGTCACCCCCACTACAAGTGTCGTTTGGGCCCCATGCCATCCTTTCTTTCTAATTCTATCCAAAAGCCAAGTTACAACCAAAGAAAGACCTTCAAATCAATATTTGAGAATTTTAAGGCTAAGCATGATATGGATGTGATGACGCATTTTGGGAACTACTTGTCTTCCTCAGCATAAGAAATCAGGAGAGAAATGAAAATGAGAGTGTCTTATCAGTGAAAATCCTCACGGGCATCATAAGATGATAGTAAGCTTAGAGAGATAAAATGAGAGAGTTTTATAAGTGAGAACCCTCACAGGCACTGTAAGACGACGGTGAGTTGAGACAAATGAAAATAAGAGAGTCTCATTGGTGAAAAACCATCACGGACACCATAAGGCAATGGTGAGCTGAGGAAAAGAAAATGGGAGAGGCTTGTTGTCAAAAACCCTTCAAGGCGTCACAAGCTGAATAAGGTCTTAAATGCAATTGACCTGAGGAAGAAACTCAATTTTGAGGTCATTATGTAATACCCCATATATTTCTAAGCTAGAAGATGAACCGTTGTTCCTACACATGAAACCTTCTATCCTGTGATTCATATTTGAGTACATGAATTAGGATGAGTATCCTAGTGATAATAGAGCTTATGATGTGTTAAGCATGTTCATAAGAGTCACTTAGAGTAAGCCAAGATAAGAACTTTTAAATCCACCAAGTTTTCGTGTGTGATTTAACATAGGTCATATTTAAAAAGAATAACTTTTTAATAGGTGGTATTTTGGTAGATTTATACCCATAGATAATTGAATAAGCTTTCCATCGATACCAAATTCGCCTAAAACGGACACTCGGTGAAGAAGTTATAGCTATTTAAAGTTTCAGCAGCGTCATTTCAGTCAGTGGCGCATCGCACCATAAGCCAAAATGATGTTCGTCAATTTACAGTGTCTCTCCAAGATTCCACCGCATCGTGGTGAGTTTCCAAATGACAAACGGGTTGCAATACGATATCTCTGCATCGCACCAGGGGCCCAAATTGAATAATTTTCACAGATATTAAATGACGCATCTATAAGGGTATTTGGGTCATCTTTCCACCCCTATATATTCCATAAACACGAAATTTAGCCCCAATACAACCACATTATACTCTCTTTACTCAAAATTCTCTGAAGAAACCCTTAGGTTTTTCATAGAAGCTTTAAGATTCAAAGGATTTCACCGTTAATTTTCACGGATCTTCCATCTAAGGTATGCGTAGTGTTCATCTATGGATCCATTTCGTTCATAGAGCTCAAGAACCATGTTTTAAATGTTATTTTGTGATTGTCTTGTTGTGATATGACCATGTACATATTGATGATTGTTGTTTAAGTTTCAAGATGATATCTAACGGTGTTTTCAAGAAGTATATGTGTTCGTTAGTTGAAATCCATGAACTTTATGTGGTTTAAAATGGGGAAATTCATGAAAACACACCTAAGCTAAAAGAATGCATGCAAAGTGTTTGATAAAATGCTTAAGGTGATAAGATTCATGTCCCATAATTTAATAGTGCTTAAATGACAAGTCCATGCTTTATGCTTTATGATTACACATGAATTCCACGTGATGGATATGCGTCGTTGTTGTGATATGGATTGAGTATGATATTGAAGGTATGCAAGTGTCCCTTCCATACGCAAGGTGTTGAGAACTATGCTTAGTGTGAAATCCCCTACTTATGATATGGTAAATTGTGGACTCTATTTTTATGATCAAGTCAATTATGTGTGTCAGTTTCCTTCCATCGATTCCTGGGGATACTTGTACTCGAAAAATATAGTTGTATGCCCAGAACCATGTCACGTTATCACAATAATCTCAGTCAAGGCATGATCTATAGAACTCAGTCAGTCATGTGACTCAGGAAATCTCAGAAATCTCATGATCTCAATGAATTCTCAGATAGTAGTTCTATTTCGTCAGTCAACGAAAGTCAGTTACTCAGTCCATGTACAGCCAGTTAAATAATGTTCAGTCTCTTTAGATGGGAGTATAAGTTATCACCGAGTGAACCCAAGGATGGAAAATCACCTGCCAGTTTAGGGTGTGATTCTTAGTAGTAATCCTTGTGTTCTAGAACTACGTAGCCAGCGTAGGTTGAGACATCTTAACCTACTAGATTAGGGTTGATGAGGTGGCTTAATCTGTTAGTTTAGGGTTCCCACCATTCTTATTCGAGTACCTGCCAGCTAAGGGTCACTCACAGCTGTCCTTACCAGTGGCGCGGTATTGACACCTTTCAGTCGGGGCAGAGATTGGACCCCAACTTAGCTATATGCATTATTGGGGCATTTTGGTTAAGCAACTACCTCCCATAGTTTTAGTTCCAATCTCAGTAAAAGAACTCAGATATTCCTTCAAATTTTAGTATACCAGGACTATCAGTTACAGTACAGAACTCAGGTAGTACCATTAGATTTAGGACTGTCAGACACAGTCATCCATGTTATCAAAATTCCAGTATCAGTCATGTTAGATAACAGTAAACTATGTATTAGCGTACAGATTCAGATATCACATATTAACGATCTCAGTTACTATGTATGCATGTTTACACTCTCACATTCATATTAGTCAGTCAATAAGCATTGGCCATGAATGTAAACCTTTTTGCATTTAGCCTACCCCACTCGTATACTCAGTACTTTCAGTTGTACTGACGCATTTGCGCTATGGTGCTTTCTTTTATGTTACACCATAGGTTCAGAGTCACGAGTTACAGATCAGCAGTACCAGTAGCATTCCAGTATGCAAAGTGGCAGTGAGTCCTCATCCATCTGAGGATGACTTTATTTTATTTTATTCATTATTTTAGTTCAGTTTTGCTAGACGGAGTTAGTTGGAGACATATTCCCTCAACTCCTTATTTCAGACAGTATTTAGAGGCTTTTAATTTTTGATCCAGGCTTCAGTTGTTTTGGTTATTTGTTACCCCATATGGGTGTTATTAATTATCAGATATTCTATTTAGTTGAACCTTATGGCCTATTGTTCATGTTTTCCATATTTTACATGTATATTATGCAGTGTACAGGTACAGATATCAGTCATGGGTTAGCTTGTGATATTTCGGGGTCATAAGCACTGTGTAGCATTCTAGTTTAGCAAATTGGGTCATTACAAAATTAGTATCAGAGCCTAAGATTCAATAGAGTCCTAGGAAGTCTGAAAGCTGCATCTAGTAGAGTCGTGTGCATGGGTGTGTTGCGCACCACATTTATGTGCAAAAGGCTATGAGATGTTTTAGGAACAGTTTCCCCTTTTTCAGTATTCATGTCGTGCTAGTGAGCATAATCTCAAGTTAAACTCTCAGTCTAAGTCATTCTTCTCTTATTTCAGAATATGCCTCCAAAGAGAAGAAATCAGCCAATTCCTCAGCCCATAGATCCTTTGGGTGAACATGTTTCTTACGCGGAGTTTAGGGTCGTATTCACCACATTTCCTCAGTCTATGGCTTCCCAAAATGAATGACCACCAGTTATTCTAACCAATCTAGCGGTCAACTCAGCCGCATCTAGGATTCGGGACTTCACCCGAATAAACCCTCCATCTTTCTTTGGGTCTAAGTTTGATGAAGACCCTCAGGAATTCATTGACTAAGTACAGAAGGTCATAGACATCATGGGAGTTACTTCTATTCAGAGTGCCGATTTAGCTGCATACCAGTTAAAGGATGTTGCTCACACTTGGTACAAGCAGTGGAAGTTTGAGAGGTTAGAGGATGCAGGTTCTTTAGAGTGGGAGGAATTTTTCATGACTTTCTTAGGTAGATTCTTTCCCCAAGAGCTGAGGGAGGCAAAAGTTCTAGAGTTCATTAACCTTAGGAAGGGAAATATGATGGTTAAAGAGTACTCTCTCAGATTTATTCAGCTAGCCAGATATGCCCCTTATGTGGTTCTAAGATGAGCAAGTTCATATTAGGAGTGAATGATAGCGTGATAAATAAGTGTAGATCTACGATGCTGAAAAGTGATATGACTCTAGCTAGGCTCATGACCCATGCTCAGCAAATAGAGGAGCAGAAGATTAGGACTAGGGAGTGGCAGAACAAGAGAGCAAGATCAGGTAGTTTCAGTTTTGCTTAACCCAAATCAAAAAGAGAAAACCGTTCACAGTTTAGTCCTAAGCCAGCAGTTCCAGCTCTTTCCTCCGCCAGTGCCTTAGTATCGAAATTCAGAGATGATAACAGAGATCGAGCACCAGGCTCTAAGTCTTGGGGTAGTGTCAGCAGTGATCGAACTAATCCCCTGTGTCAGACTTGTGGTAAGAACCACAAGGGTACCTATAAAGTTGTTAGCGATATTTGTTTAGGTTGTGTCAAGTCAGGCGACAGGATTAGAGAGTGTCCACATTCAGGTCTACAAGGTCAGCAGAATCATTCCACAGCCCAGTTCAGCAACCCAAATCAGTAGGGTACCACTTCCAGTGCTACTAGTGGGTAATGCCTAAACAGACTCTATGCTCTTCAGACCCGATGGGATCAGGAAAATTTTCCTGATGTCATTACTGGTATGTTATAGATTTTTCATATTCATGTTTATGCTTTGCTAGATCTAGGTGCATCCTGTCTTTTATTACTCCTTATATAGCAGGCAATTTCGGAATAAGTCCCAAAATTTTAGCAGAGCCCTTTTCAGTCTCTACCCCAATGGGTAAAACCATCATAGCTCTATGGGTATATAGGAACTACCCAGTTATGATACTTTAGAAAGCCACGTCAGTAGATTTAGTCGAGTTAGAGATGATTGATTTTGATGTCATTCTCGGCATAGATTGGCTTCATTCCTGCTATTCCATAGTCGACTGCATAAATAGGATAGTTCAATTTCAGTTCCCGAATGAGCCTGTCCTAGAGTGGAAGGGTAGTACTTCATCTTTCAGGGGTTAGCTTGTTTTGTACCTTTGGGCAAGGAAAATGATTTCTAAGGGATGTGTTTATCATTTCCGAATCTCCTAGATTTGAATCAGTTCTAGTAGTTAACGAATATTTAGATGTCTTTCCCAAAGATCTTCAAGGCATTTCTCCCGAAAGGGAAATAGACTTCGATATTGACCTTATTCTAGATACCCAGCCTATTTCTATTCTGCCATACAGAATAACACCAGCAGAACTCAAAGAACTAAAAGATCAGTTGAAGGATCTCTTAGATAAGGGATTTATCAGACCCAGCATTTCCCCATAGGGCGCACCAGTCTTATTCGTGCACAAGAAAGATGGTTCTCTTAGAATATGTATTGATTACTGTCAACTCAACAAAGTTACGATCAAGACAAGTATCCTCTTCCTAGAATAGATGACTCATTTGACCAAATTTAGGGTGCCAGTTACTTCTCCAAGATAAACCTCAGATCAGGCTATCATCAGCTTAGAGTTAGAGAATGTGACATCCCGAAGATAGCTTTCCGTACTCAGTAAGGTCACTTCGAATTTCTAGTTATGCCCTTTGGTCTTACCAATGCTCCAACTATTTTCATGGACTTGATGAACCGTGTGTTCAAGAAGTACTTGGACATGTTCATCATAGTATTCATAGATGATATCCTGGTCTATTTTCGCACAGAGCGTGATTATTTAGACCATCTCAGAATTGTTCTTCAGACTCTCAAAGATCACCAGTTATTCGCTAAATTCAGTAAGTGCGAGTTTTGGCTAAGGTTAGTAGCATTCCTTGTCCATATTATTTCCGGTGATGGCATTAGAGTAGATCCTCAGAAGACCAAAGCGGTAAAAAACTAGCCTTGCCCTGTCTCTCTATCAGATATTAGGAGTTTCTTGGGTTTGGCTGGCTATTATAGGAAGTTTTTAAGGGATTTTATTCTATTACATCCCCAATGTCCATATTGACTCAGAAGAAGGTCAAGTTTAAGTGGTTAGATTCTTGCGAGAAGAGTTTTAAGGAGTTGAAGACTCGACTCACCTCAACTTCAGTTCTAGCTCTTACAGATGGTTCAGATGGTTTCGTAGTCTATTGTAATACATCTAGAGTGGATCTAGGTTGTGTCCTTATACAGCATGGCAAGATCATAGCCTATGCCTCCAGGCAGTTAAATCCCCACTAGAAGAATTATCCTACTCATGATCTTGAGTTAGCAATCGTAGTATTTGCCTTGAAGATTTGGAGGCATTATCTATACGGAGTTCATGTAGATGTCTTCATAGATCATAAGAGTCTCCAATATGTCTTTTCTTATAAATATCTCAATCTTCATCAGAGAAGGTGGTTAGAGCTCTTGAAAGATTATGACATGAGTATCCTTTATCATCCGGGCAAGGCCAACATTGTGGCCGACACTCTCAGTAGACTCTCCATGGTAGTGTTTCTCACATTGAGGATACAAAAAAGAAAATATCTCAGGAAATCTATCAGCTTGCCAGACTAGGTGTTCGCTTAGTCAATTTTTTAGAGGGTAGTGTATGTGTTCAGGATAGTTTAGAGTCATCTCTAGTTTCTAAGGTAAAAGAAAAGCAAGACAGGGATCCTAGCCTTGTCAAGCTAAAAGAGTTAGTTCAGAATCAGAAAGTAGAGGTTTTCTCCTAAGGGGGATATGATGTCATTCATTATTAGGGTCGTCTCTGTGTTCCAGGTGTAGATGTTTTAAAGCAATGAATTCTTGTAGAAGCGCATGGTATGCGATACTCTATTCATCCAGGGGCCACTAAGATGTACCGCAACCTACCGGAGATCTATTGGTGGAGTGGGATGAAAAGATATATTGCAGAATTTATGGCTAAGTGCCCTACATATCAGCAGGTTAAGATAGAGCATCAGAAACCTAGTGGATCCATGCAGAAGTTCACCATTCCTACTTAGAAGTGGGAAGAAGTGAACATGGACTTCGTGATAGGTTTTTCTCAAACTCGTCATCATCACGATTCAGTTTGGGTCATTGTAGATAGAATGAATAAGTCAGCTCATTTCCTTCCAGTTCATACCTCTTATTCAACTGAGGTACCCAGTTCACCTCTCACATCTGGAAATCATTCCAAAAGGGTCTTGGTACCTAAGTTCATCTTAGTACAGTTTTTCATCCTCAGACAGATGGTCAAGCAGAAAGGACCATTCAGACTCTTAAAGATATGCTAAGGGCATGTGTAATTGATTTCAAGGTAAGTTGGGATAACCACTTGCCTTTGATTGAGTTTACATACAATAATATCTATTATTCCAATATTAAAATGGCTTTGTTCGAAGCTCTCTATGGTAAGAGGAGCAGATCTCCAATTGGATGGTTCAAAGTTAGTGAGGCCTCAGTCATAGGGCCTAACTTAGTATTCGATGCCTTAGAAAAAGTCCAGTTGATTAGAGAAAGACTTTGGGCTTTTCAGAGCCGACAGAAGACCTATGCAGATATGCACAGAAAAGATCTCGAGTTCAAGATTGGTAACTATGTCTATCTAAATATCTCTCCCATGAAGGGAGTGAAGTGGTTCGGAAAAAAGGGAAAGCTCAATCCTCGATATATCGGTCCCTTCAAGATTCTTAGTCGTTTAGGCAAAGTAGCTTATGGGCTTTAATTGCCTTCAGATCTAGCCTCAGTTCATCCAGTTTTTCATGTCTCTTTGCTCAAGAAGTGTGTAGGTGATCCATCAGTCATGGTCCCTATTCATAGAATTGACATTCAGCACAGTCTCTCCTATGAGGAAATTCTGGTCAAAATTCCAGACTATCAGACTCGTAGACTGAGGAACAAAGAAGTCCCTCTAGTCAAAGTTCTTTGGCGAAATCAGTCCATCGAGGGAGCTACTTGGGAAGTAGAAAAAGATATGCGTACCAAGTATCCTCACCTCTTCTCCACCAATCCAGATCAAGCTCAAGGTAACAGTTCTCCTTAAGCTTATTCAGTTTCCCGTTCAATATTCTATACAACTTGGTATTTAGTTCATGCTCATGCTTTATCACAAATCTAGTATCAAATACTATTTCATATGCAGTCATACATTCATGTATCAGTCCAGTGTATAATCATGCATCAAATATGCATTCTCATTGGGAGAACTCAGTTATTAGAAATCTCAGTTATGCATTCATGAATCAGTTACTCATGCATTAGATATGCAAGTCCAGTATGATATGTTTAGCTTATTAGCCATGTTTGTCATGAGATCATGTTCTAGTATGTATGTCTTATATGTACTCCAGTTTATTTTCTCTTCCCGTTTTAGTCAATCTCATTCGAGGATGAATGTATCTAAGGGGGGGATATTGTAATACCCCATATATTTCTAAGCTCAAAGATAAACTATTGTTCCTACACATGAAACCTTCTATCCTGTGATTCATATTTGAGTACATGAATTAGGATGAGTATCCTAGTGATAATAGAGCTTATTATGTGTTAAGCATTTTCATAAGAGTCACTTAGAGTAAGCCAAGCTAAGAACTTTTGAATCCACCAAGTTTTCGTGTGTGATTTCACATAGGTCATTTTTGAACAATCATAACTTGGTTTATAGGTGGTATTTTGGCAGATTTATACCCTCTAAATTGTATAGAATTGAATAAGCTTACCGTTGATACCAAATTCCCCTAAAACGGACATCCGGTGAAGAAGTTATGGCAATTTAAAGTTTTAGTAGCGTCATTTCAGTCAGTGACGCGTCGCGCCATAAGCCAAAATGATGTTTGTTAATTTCTAGTGTCTCTCCATGATTCCATCATGTCGCGGTGAGTATCCAAGTCATAAATGGGTGGCAACGCGATATCTCTGTGTCGCGCTGGGGGCCTAAATTGGGTAATTTTTACAGATATTAAATGACGCATCTAGAGGGCTATTTGGGTCATCTTAACAACCCTATATATTCCATAAACAAGGAATTTAGCCCCAATCTAACCACATTATACTCTCTTTTCTCAAAATTCTCTTAAGAACCCCATAGGGTTTTTATAGGAGCTTCAAGATTCAAAGGATTTCACTGTTAATTTTCACGGATCTTCTATCTAAGGTATGCGTAGTGTTCATCTATGGATCCATTTCGTTCATAGAGCTCAAGAATCATGTTTTAAATATTATTTTGTGATTGTCTTGTTGTGATATGACCATGTACATGTTGATGATTGTTATTTAAGTTTCAAAGTTTCAAGATGATATCTAAAGGTGTTTTCATGAAGTATATGTGTTCGTTAGTTGAAATCCATGAACTTTATATGGTTTAAAATGGGGAAATTCATGAAAACACACCTAAGCTAAAAGAATGCATGCAAAGTATTTGATAAAATGCTTAAGGTGATAAGATTCGTGTCCTATAATTTAATAGTACTTAAATGACAAGTCCATGCTCTATGATTTATGATTTCACATGAATTCCACGTGATTGATATGCATCGTTGTTGTGATATGGATTGACCATGATATTGAAGGTATGGAAGTGTCCCTTCCATACGCAAGGTGTTGAGAACTATGCTTAGTGTGAAATCCCGTACTTATGATATGGTGAATTGTGGACTACATTTTTATGATCAAGTCAGTTATATGTGTTAGTTTCCTTCCATCGAGTCCTGGGGGTACTTTTACCCAAAAAATATAGTTGTGTGCCTAGAACCATGTCACGTTATCATGATAATCTCAGTCAAGCCATGATCTAAAGAACTCAATCAGTCATGTGACTCAGGAAATCTCAGAAATCTCATGATCTCAATGAATTCTCTGATAGTAGTACTATTCCATCAGTCAATGAAAGTCAGTTATTCAGTCCACGTACAGCCAGCTAAATAATGTTCAGTCTCTTCAGATGGGAGTAGAAGTTAGCACCGAGTGAACCCAAGGATGGGAACTCACCTGCCAGTTTAGGGTGTGATTCTTAGTAGTAATCCTTATGTTCCATAACTACATAGCCAGCGTAGGTTGAGACATCTTAACCTTCCAGATTAGGGTTGATGAGGTGGCTTAACCTGTCAGTTTAGGGTTCCCACCATTCTTATTCGAGTACCTGCCAGCTAAGGGTCACTCACAACTGTCCTTACCAGTGGTGCAGTATTGACACCCTTCTAGTTGGGGCAGAGATTGGACCCCAACTTAGCTATATGCATTATTTGGACATGTCGGTTAAGCAATTACCTCCCACAGTTTTAGTCCCAATCTCAGTAAAAGAACTCAGATATTCTTTCAGATTTTAGTATACCAAGACTGTCAGTTACAATCAATTCAGTTACAGTATGGAACTTAGGTAGTTCCATCAGATTCAGGACTGTCAGACACAGTCCTTCATGTTATCAGAATTCTAGTATCAGTTATGTTAGATAATAGTAAACCACGTATTAGTGTACAAATCCAGATATCACGTATTCATGATCTTAATTACTATGTATACATGTTTGCACTCTCACATTCATATTACTCAGTCAGTTAGCATTGCTCATGCATACAAACCCTTTTTCATTTAGCCAAGCCCATTCGTATACTCGGTACTTTCAGTTGTATTGACGCATTTGCACTGTGGTGCTTTCTTTTATGTTACACCATAGGTTTAGAGTCATGAGTTCCAGATCAGCAGTAGCAGTAGCAGTAGCATTCCAATACGCAGAGTGGAAGTGAGTCCTCATCCATTCGAGGATGATATTATTTTATTTCATTCATTATTTAAGTTTAGTTTTGCTAGACGGAGTTAGTTGGAGACATGTTCCCTCAACTCCTTATTTCAGACAGTATTTAGAGGCTTTCAGATTTTTGATCTAAACTTCAGTTGTTTCAGGCATTTGTTACCCCATATGGATGTTATTATTTATCGTATATTCTATTCAGTTGAACCTTATGGCCTATTGTTCATGTTTTTCATATTTTACATATATATTATACAGTGTACAGGTACAAATATCAATCATGGGTTAGCTTGTGGTCCTTCGGGGTCATAAGCACCGTGTTTCATTCTGTTTGGCAAATCAAGGCGTTACACATTAACTCAACAACAATTGGTGGAAAGTTTTTAATGGGAAGATCAGCCAGTTTAATTCGATATGCATGTCATAATCATTAAAGTTGACTGTAATTTTCAGATAAACTTTTCTTTTATCTTTTTCAACGGGGACATTCATTATCGTTTTTTTCTTCTCTTTAGTTATACTTTTTATTTTCTTGAGTCAGTTATCCAAATAAAGCAAAAATTGTTGTCATTTTCCTCTTGTCTTTGAGTCAAGTTCATGTCAAAACAAGTGAGAAAAATTTTCAAAACTGGCTGTCAGCCTCTTCAGTTGCACAAAGCAAGACAAAAGTCAGCACATGAAAAAGACATGATTGTGAACCAAAAAAAGGCATGCAGAGAGCTCTGTTAACAAGCAAATCTGGGAACTCACGAAATTACCAAAGTTTAAAGGGTTTATCTGAGAAGCATGGCAAAGCATAGATACTGTGTTTATTTCAGAGTCACTCTTAATAATTTGAGCTTAGGTCAATGACACGATAAAGAAGGGGAAAGTTCCAACAATCTGAAACAAAATAAAGGGAATAGACATTGGAGCAGGTGTCGGGACAGCCAAGTGCTGCAAGCCACCACCCACTACTATGTTTTTAACTGACAAATTTTTTTGTTGAAACGGGGGCAAATTCGTGTCACTTAATTAAGCTACCATTGGAAAAGCACATCCAGGGAAATTTACTTTATGTTCAGGACCCTCCTGGAAAATTAGAATTTACTTTATGCTCAGGACCCTCCTGGAAAATAGAAATTTACTTTATGCTCAGGACCCTCCTAAAAAATGGGAATTTACTTTACGCTCAGGACCCTCTAGAGAAATGGGAATTTACCTTATGTTCAGGGCCTTCCTGGAAAATGGGAATTTACTTTTTGTTCAGGGCCTTCCTGGAAAATGGGAATTTACTTTATGCTCAGTACCCTCCTGGAAAATGGGAATTTACTTTATGCTTAGGACCCTCTTGAAAAATGAGAATTTTCTTTATGTTCAGGACCCTCCTGAAAAATGGGAATTTACTTTATGTTTAGGTGTAATACCCCGTATTTTTGAGCTAGTCTTTAAACCATTATTTCTACATATATAAGTTATAGTCCTAGTGATTCTCATGTGAATATAAGTTTCATGATCTTTATACTCGTGTGCAAAATTCTCATGAGGTTAAAAATGTTCATAGAAATCATTTGGAGCCAAGTTGAGCCAAGATACTTTGATTCGTCCAAAATTTGGTGTTTGATTCTATAAGGGTCTACTTCAAAAATATATAAACTTTTATATACATGGAATTTTTCATCTTAACGACCCACTAAATTTTTGATAATTGAATTAGCTTTCCAACGATACCAATTTCGCCAAAATTGGATACTCGAGCAAAAAGTTATGATTATTTTTGTGAGGTAGTAAGGTCATGCGATTAGCATGCGACGCATGCTCCATTACGGAGCACTGGAGCATGTAACGCACGCTCCATTTTGGAGAAATATAGCATGCGACGAATTCTCTATTCCACCCCTGAGATTTTCATCTTTCAGTTTTCGCGTCCTGATGGTTAATTGGGTAATATTCCCACCCATATATAGTCCAAAAACACGGTATTTGCTCCCATTTACACCAAAATATACCCATATTTCTCAAAGTCCTCTCAAGAAAACATTAGGGTTTTTAATTGGGGATTCAAGTTCAAGCAAATTTCTCCGTCAATCATCAAGAATCTTCCGTCTAAGGTATGTGTAGTGTTCATCCACGGATTCCTTTCGTCTGTGGAGTTCAAGAAATAAGTTTTAAACTATAAATTATGATTGTCTTGTTGTGGTATTATTATGTCCATGTTGATGGTTGTTAATTGTATTATAAAATAGTATCTTGATGTATTTTTATGGAGTTGTGGGCATGATAGTTAGAATCCATGAAGTTGGGTAGTTTAAGCTTGTTAAATTCATGAATACACCTATGTCATAAAGGGTGCATGCAAGGTATTTGATAAAATGTTTAGAATAGTAGAAATCTAGTTTTCATGACTCAATAGGGCTTAAATGACAAGTCCATGCTATATCCCTTATGACTCAACATGAATTTCATGCAAATTGTTGTGTATTGTTGTTGTGATATGGAATTCTCATGAAATTGGAATCATGCAAGTATATACATGTTATATGCATTCTCTTCCATGTTCAAGATTATGATGACCATGCACTTTATGAAATCCCCAACTTATGACATCATGAATTGTGGACTTTATTCCTATGATCAAGTAAGTCATGTTATGTCAGTTTTCTTCCATCGAGTCCTGGGGGTACTTGTACCCAAAAAATATAGCTGTGTGCCTAGAGCCAAGTCCTATTTTCATGATATCCTCAGTCAATCCATGATCCATAGAACTCAGTCAGTTATGTGACTCAGGAAAACTCAGAAAACCTCAGAAATCTCAGAAATCTCAGTAGTTCAGTAATCTCAGTGATCTCAGTACTCAATAATCTCAGTAACCTCAGTATTTCCATTAATCTGAGTAATCTCATGAACTCATTTAGTTGTCAGATATCAATAGTATTTCGTCAGCCACAAAACTTAGTAAACTCAGTCCAGTTCAGTTCAGTAATCTACGTTCAGTGTCTATTCAGATGGGAGTTTAGCACCGAGTGAACCCAAGGATGGGAACTCACTTGCCAGTAGAGGGTGTGATTCTTAGAAGCAATCCTTGCATTCCAGAACTATATAGCCAACGTAGGTTGAGATATCTACCTATCTGTTGAGGGTTGATGAAGTGGCTTAACCTACCAGTAGAGGGTTCCCACCATTCTCATTATGAGTACCTGCTAGTAGAGGGTTCTTACAGTCAGTCCTTACCAGTGGCGCAGTATTGACACCCTTCCAATCAGGGCAGAGATTGGACCCTAACTTAGCTTTATTGTTTATAGGGAGCACATCAGTTACATGACTATTTCCCACAGTTTCAGTTACAGATTTAAGGACTTTCAAATATAGTCACCCAGTCTTAGTAAGAGAACTCAGATAGTTATTCAGATTTAGGATTGTCAGATATAGTCAACTCAGTACAGTACAGAACTCAGATAGTTCCATCAGATTCAGGATTTCCAAATACGGTCACTCATGTTATAAGTTATATCAGTCATACCAGTTACATTAGTTATCAGTAAACTTATGTTATCAGTATTCAGATTCAGGATTTTCAGATACAGTCAATCAGACTAGTTCTCCATACTTTGAAATGTCAGAAGTATTCATTCATTTATTCAGTAATACAGTATCAGTTCCTCACTTATTAGTGACTTACATATCAATATCAGTAAACTCATTCAATCAGTATCAGTAAACTCATGTTGTTAGTATTCAAACTCTGTAGTTAGTATCACCGCGAGTTCAGTTGCAGTTACTTATGCATGTATGTATTCTCACGTTCATACCAATCAGCATTGTTCATGCATATAAACCCTTTGCATTTAGCCTACCTCACTCGTATACTCAGTACATTCAGTCGTACTGACGTATTCTTGCAATAGTGTTTTACTTTACGCCATAGGTTCAGAGGCACGAGTTCCAGAGCAGCAGGAGCGTTGTGGATTCCAGCAAATAGAGTTAGCAGCGAGTCCTCTTCATTCGAGGGCAATATGATTATTTATTTATTTTAGTGCTCCGTTAATTAGACATTTCAGTAGATGGAGTTCGTTGGAGATATGTTCCTTCAACTCCTTATTCAGTAAAGTTAGAGGCTTTCAGACTATAGCATGTCAGACAGTTTTTATCAGTCATTAGGCATTGTTATATTATTTTCAGATATTATTTTATCATATATTATGATTCAGTTTGAACCTTATGGCATTTCAGCCTTTATTTCTGCATTATATACAATATGTCATGCAGTGTACAGGTACAGATATCAGTCATGGGTTAGTTGATGGTCCTTCGGTATTGCTAGCACCGTGTAGCTTTCCGGGTACCAGATTCGGGGCATTATATTAAGACCCTCCTGAAAAATAAAAATTTTCTTTTATGTTCAGGACCCTCCTGAAAAATGGAAATTATTTTTATGTTCAGGATCCTCCTAGAAAATGAGAATTTACTTTATGCTCAGAACCCTCCTGGAAAATGGAAATTTTCTTTATGCTCATCACCCTCCTGGAAAATAGGAATTTACTTAATGTTCAGGATCCTCCTGGAAAATGAGAATTTTGTTTTATGTTCAGGACCCTCCTGAAAAATGGGAATTTTCTTTATGTTCAGGACCCTCCTGAAAAATGAGACTTTTCTTTATGTTCAGGACCCTCCTGAAAAATGAAAATTTACTTTATGCTCAGGACCCTCCTGGAAAATGGAAATTTACTTTTTGTTTAGGACCCTCCTAGAAAATGGGAATTTATTTTCTATTCAGGCCTCTCCTGGAAAATGGGAATTTACCTTATGTTCAGGACCCTCCTGGAAAATGGGAATTTACTTTCTGTCAGGACCCTCCTGAAAAATAGGAATTTACTTTCTGTTCAAGACCCTCTTGCAAAATGGGAATTTACTTTCTGTTCAGGAACCTCCTGGAAAATGGGAATTTACTTTTTGTTCAGGACCCTCCTTGAAAATGGGACCATGCTTTTAAAAATGAAATCCTTCTTTATCATAATCTTAGTTTGAGATAATTTTTGTTTTAGTTTTGATTTTGGCTTTCAGGAGCCCGACTAATGAACAGGGTGATGAAATGACAAGTCAGGAGACCATCTGAAGAACGGAGTGATAAAATTGTAAGTCAGGAGCCCTCCTGAAGAATAGGGTGATAAAATTGAAAATCAGGAGCTCGCCTGAAGAACGGGGTGATGAAATTGTAAGTCAGGAGCCCACCTGAAGAACAGGGTGATGAAATTAAAAATCAGGAGCTCGCCTGAAGAATGGGGTGATGAAATTGCAAGTCAGGAGCCCACCTGAAGAATAGGGTGATAAAACTGAAAGTCAGGAGCCCACTTGAAGAACGAGGTGATGAAGTTGCAAGTCAGGAGCCCGCCTGAAGAACAGGGTGATGAAATTGAAAGTCAGGAGCCCGCCTGAAGAACGAGGTGATGAAGTTGCAAGTCAGGAGTCCGCCTGCAGAACAGGGCGATAAAATTGAAAGTTGGGAGTTCACCTAAAGAATAGGGCAAAGAAGTTGAAATTCAAGCAACAAGACGAAGAAATCAAAAGTAAAAAATAGCAAGTTAGGAGTCTGCCTGAAGAATAGGGTGATGAAACTCAAGTCAAGAGTCCAAAAGAAGCAACATAGATAGAATTTTTGTAATTTTATTTTTGTTTTAACTTGTAATTTTCATTTTTAATGTAATAACAGAACCGCAAATCGGAACCTCGACAAGACCTCATCAACTCTCCAACTCGGTATAGTCCTTCTCCTTCCCTTGAAAGTATCTGCGACTGATTTCCTTTATAACTTGGGTAGTTAGGATGTCCTGATGTAGACTCGGTTTCCCTCTTTCCTTTCATTTCATTCTTTTTGAATAATGATATGGACAAAATTCTGTCTCATTGTCTACTTCTTTGTCTGAAAACATTTCATGTTTACATTCAAAGAGGGCATGTTGTAGACACCTAATTTTGTTCCTCCCAAAACTCAATTTATTCATTTTTTTTAGTCTTGTTATCATACACTCTCACCTATGTGATTATATCTTAAAAAAATACAAAAAATAATAACCCTTAACAAAATCACTAACAAATTTATCTTGTTTTAATCTTCCTATCACCCATACCCCTAACCTCACCTACCCTACCCCTACCCCCTACCCTGCCACGTGTTTTCTATCCCTCACCTACTCACGTTATCCTCATCTTTTTTCTTAACATAATGGACAAAAAAAGAACAAAAATCCACATAAAGGGACCTACTGGAATTTTCCATTTTTAGGGGGGTGGGACATAATTCCAATTTTTATATTCATCATATTCTCACACACAGGAGGAGGACACCCACAGAAAAGCTCTCCATTTTTTTATACTCCATACAGATACAAAAGGAGGGACAACCATCATCTTCTCCTAGAGGAACACTTACGAATAAAACCTCACCAGATACGAATATAGATTGATCCTCATTGAATAACTGAACCACTATTTTCTCCACATAACAGAGCTTCATCGCACACACCGTCACCCATAAAAATCACACTCATGGAAAAATTGAGAGGGAGATTGTGAGGGAGAGAAGAGTAACAAAGAAAGTAGAGAAGAGAAAGAGAGAGAGGAGATCGAGCAGAATCTAGTGGATTCAAGTTTTCCGATGACCTCTTCACTAAAATGGACTGTTTTTAGTTGTTTTCAAGCAATTTTGGCTAGAAAACCTTCAAATCCGTTGGAAATCCGATCCTTTTCCGGCTATTCGTGACGCTATTTGTGTTCGCTGGAGTTCTGACCATGCAATATCTATTGGTTTTCTCATCATTTTGGTCTCGAGTATTCATCTGTGCTTAGTAGATTTTTCATTCGAATCTAAATTCGGGTTGTTGGGTTTTTTGAACTGTTTCTCGATTGATTTGGAGAGTCAATATTTCGTTGGTATTCTTTGAAGTTCTCGAGTTGGTTGGCTCTTATTTCTCTTCTTAAGTCAATCAAAAGATCTTGAGGTCCAATTCTATCTTCTCTCCCTTTAATTTTTACGTAATCGTGAATGATTTGTGTGTTTAAAGCTTCGTTGTGTGTTGTTTGATATTGGATTTAAAACTTGATTGTTGGATTGCGTATAGAATTGGTTTAATCATGTTGAGAATGAATTTGGGGGTGGAAATAGAAAATTGATAAAAAAAATGGATATTATGGTATTTCAATTCATTGTTTATGTTGAACGTCGATAGTATCCTGTTTAGACCGAGAATTGGTAGGCAAATCATAGATTTTGGGTAGGCAAAGTTAAAGACTCGTGTTTTTGTTGAATGTTTGAAATTTCATCAAGTGGTTTGATTTTCTCGCACTAAAATGTATTTATTTAGTTGGGGAATGCTCCGAGGCCATCTGTATTTATTTATCGGGGAATGCCCCTAAGTATCCTGTACCCGGAGGATGTTCATGATGAAGGCCCAAGACATCGGGTAAAGCATAGTTTAGGGTTAGAATAGAGCAGGTTTATATTTTTTCCACTTTTCTATTTCGGACTGTATAATTGGACTGGACATTATATTTTGGGGTTATTTTGATTGACTGTTTTATGTGCTTTTGTGTGGTTTATACATTCATAGTGTTTAAATTATCCGATATGCTCCACCAAGCGACCGTGGTCGAACCACGGGATCGAGGGGTGCCTAACACCTTCCCCTCGGTCAACAGAATTCCTTAGCCAGAATCTCTATTCGTAAACCAGTTTTAAAGAGTCAAATCATTTTGAAAAGAATTTTTCAAAGGTGATTTGGCACACCAGATTATGTTAAGTTGCAACTTTGAGTTTTGAATATAAATAATCCGTTACAGAAAAAATTGTTTTCTTTTGTCACTTAATAATAAAAACCATTTCAAATTTTAAAAATAATCTTTTGGTTAAAAAGGGAGTGTGACACTACCCCTCCAAGAAGGTTACTAAACACTGAATTAATCAGCCATGATAGTACTATTGCATGAACTCTTTCCCATTGATTAGCTAAGTCTGTAGAGAAGATTTATTTCTTCCAAGAACCATCAATCATTCCAAACTTATTTTTACCTAATAATGCTATCCTAACTATTTTAATCCATACTACATAATTTTCACTTCCAATGAAACAAGTGAAGTGCCTGAGATGTCTGCAATTGAGAGATATAGAGGGTGATTGATATCTCGAGTAGTAGTTGTAAGCTGAAATGAAGTACTGGAATCTGCATTATTCACTGAAGGTACAATTCAACTACCAATTCCATCAACATCGGTCGCCATTGTAATTTATTATAAAGGATTTGCAAAAAAATGAACTCCCATATTCTGTAGTTCTTGATTTCAAGAACAAATGTAGGATCGAGTCTCATGTATTGATTCAATTCAGTACAAGCTATGATACCATGAAGAATTAGGTTATCTTAATGGTAATAACTATGAACAACTAAGCAAGAAGACAAGAAAGTAAGAGAGAAGAGACAACACAGATAATCATAGAGCATTAGCCAAAACTGTTATTCTTTGTATTCAAGTTTTTATCCAATAGTACATGATACATATGTCTATATAGGTAATTAGTAAGTGGTCTAAGACAACTAGTAGGTTAGTTGGTTGGTTAGTTGTAAGACCCCATAAAATCTTAAGTCTAGAATTCAGCTCATTTGGCTTTACAAGCCTCATGACAAAGAAATTTTTACAAGTGTTCAAAACTTAATCTCATTTTAGTCCTCCAAACTTTGGAGATTTATTTGACAATCTTTCCGACCTTTTTTTTTTTATTTTCAAGTTGCATTGCGATGGGACAAGGTCGTAGTACATCTCGGTTAAGTTTCGAAATTTTTCAGATAGCGTAAGGGCGTGTTTGGGTTTCCAAAATAGTAGCTCGGGGCGAAAAGCCCGCGTCGCCTAGGCTAGAGCACTGCTCTAGGCCAGGCGATGCCTGCTAACTCCGGTGCTGCCCAGGTTTTTCAGCATTCCACCTCCTCATTTTTAAAGGTATTTTGGTCATTCTCCACCCATATATAAGCTTCTAAACACGGGATTTAAGCTCCAAAACACCAAAATATAGTGATTTTATTGAATTCCTCTCAAAGAACAACCAAGAACAAGTCTAGGGTTCAATTGGCGGTTTCAAGTTCCAAGCAAATTCAACTGTAAAGTTCACGAATTCTTAATCTAAGGTATACATAGTGTTCATCCACGGATTCCTTTCATCCGTGGAGTTCAAGAATCAATCTTTAAATACTAAATCATGAATGTTTTGTGGTGATATGATTGTATTCATGTTGGTGGTTGTTCTTTGTGCTATAGAGTAGTAATTTGATGAATTTTCATGAAGGTTATGATCGTGTAGTTGGAACCCATGGATTTGGGTGGTTTAATGTGGTGTAAATTTGTGAATACACCTATTCCTTAAAGAGTGCATGCAAGGTGTTTGATAAAATGCTTAGAATGCTATAAATCAAGTTTCCATGACTCAATAGTATCTAAATGGCAAGCCAATGTTAACCATTATAATTTAATATGAATTCCATGCTCTATGCTTTATGATTTCACATGAATTCCACGTTATTATTATGTGTGATGGTTGTGGTATGGAATGAGCATGATATTGAAGCGATGCAAGTATATACATGTCGTATGAGATCCCCCTTCTATGTATAAGATGTTGAGAACCATGATTTATATGAATTCCCCTACTTATGATATTGTAAATTATGGACTCTACTCTTATGATAAAGTCAGTCATTTGTGTTAGTTTCCTTCTATCGAGTCCTGGGATATTCATACCCTAAAAATATAGTTGTGTGCCTAGAGCCATGTCATGTTTCATGATCTCCAAAATCAAGCCATGAATCAATAGAAATCAGCCAGTCATGTGACTCTGGAAAATCTCATGATCTCAGTCAGTTATCAGATATCAGAAGTATTCCATCAGTTAACGAAATTTAGTAAGTTCAGTCCACGTATAGTCAGTTACTCATGTTCAATCTCTTCAGATGGGAGTAGAAGTTAGCACCGAGTGAACCCAAGGATGGGAACTCACCTGTTATATGAGGGTGTGATTCTTAGCAGTCATCCTTGCATTCCAGAACTATGTAGCCAGCATAGGTTGAGACATTCAAGCCTGTTATATGAGGGTAGATGAGGTGGCTTAACCTGTTATATGAGGATTCCCACCGTTCTCACTAGAGTTACCTGTTATATGAGGGTTGCTCGCACATTGTCCTTACCAGTGGTGCGGTATTGACACCCTTCCAGTCGGGGCAGAGATTGGACCCCATCTTAGCCATAATGGCACATATGGGGCATGTCGGTTAAACACCTACCTCCCACAGTTTCAGTATTAGTCTCAATAAAAGAACTCAGATAGTTCTTCAGATTTTAGTATATCAGGACTGTCAGATACAGTCAAATTCAGTTACAGTATGGACTTAGATAGTTTCATCAGATTCAGGACTGTCAGATACAGTCACCCATATTATTAGAACTACAGTATCAGTCATGATTAGTTATCAGTAAACCATGTATTAGTGTACAGATTTAGCTATCGCGTATTTACGATCTCAGTTACTGTGTATGCATGTTTGCACTCTCATGTTCATATCAGTCAGTCAGTTAGCACTGTTCATGCATGTAAACTCTTTTGTATTTAGCCTACCTCGCTCGTATACTCAGTACATTCCCACGTACTGACGCATTTGCGCTATGGTGCTTTCTTTTCATGTTACACCATAGGTTCAGAGACACGAGTTCCTGACCATCAGTAGCAGTCGCATTCCAGTATACAGAGTTGTAGTGAGTCCTCTTTATTTAAGGACGATATGATTTGATTCATTTATTTTTTCAGTTAGCTTTCAGTTTTATGAAGTTAGTTGGAGACATGTTCCTTCAACTCCTTATTCAGACAGTACTTAGAGTCTTTCAGATTTAGTTCATATTTATGTTCAATTTTGATTCAGACTTCAGTTGTTTTGGGTATTTATCACCCACATGGATGTTATGTTTTGACAAATTCCTTATTCAGTTGAACCTTATGGCCTATTGTTCACATTTTCCGTATATTACATATATATTATGCAGTGTACAGGTACAGATATCAGTCATGGGTTAGCTTGTGGTCCTTCGGGATCATGAGCACCGTGTAGCGTTTCGGTTCAGATAATCGGGGCTTTACATTAGTGGTGAGCTAGAGGTTAGTTATAATTAACTTCACTGATTCATTGCAGTAGTAATTTGATATAGTTGGAACACCTTTAACTACCTGCTTCAGCACTATCATTTTGCATAGTTATTGTCCATCTTTTGATACATATCAGGCATTGTATTCTCCGAATAATTCAAATCGAAGCAATTGGATGTCCAATTCGGGCCCATATGACATGACCGATCAATAGATCCACCTTTGTATATATTCCATACATTACACTAGATAGATATCATATTCATGGAATACGATTCACTTTCAAGATGCCTTGGTGATGAAATGGTAGACACGCGAGACTTAAAATCTTGTGCTAAAGAGCGTGGAGGTTCGAGTCCTCTTCAAGGCATAATATTGAGAATGCTCATTGAATGAGAATTCTAAATTGAAATAAATTCGATAGCAGATCGCGAAATCTTGGTGATCTTCTCTATCTAATAAAGAATTTGATTATGGTAGCCAAGTCTAATAGGTGGTCCTATACTGAGTCTTCAGTTCTCAGTCGTATGACTTTTCAAGTTGAGCATTTAGTATGAATTTGAAGATTATTCAAAACCAAGAGCATATAGAGATAATTAAGAAAAAGACATTGGTTATCACGTTTTATGGTGGGGTACCTAAACCAACCAACTTTTGAGTTCATTTGTTTTTTTTTTTTTTTCTGGTTTAACTATATAAAATTGTCCTTTTTATCCATCAAGAATTCATATTTTTATGCTATCTGAAACATCTCATCACTAATATCCCTACAATATCAACAAAAAATAATTACACCAGGAAAAATTTACTCTGCATACCAAGTCTAGCTCAACTAGGAGCTAAAGTGGATTATAACTAACACAAATTATACTTTCAATTTCGTTTTAGATTTGGTTATTTTATTGATGGATTAGTTCTAATTAATTCTACTAAGCATTGATTATAAGATGGTATTTTAGGGTAGATGATTCTCCAACTGAATGAGTAATGTGTGTGCCACTCACAATAAATTTGAGTCGTGACAATATTATTTTGGATTTTATTGTAAGAATTTTTGTTAGCGAATATGAATATTTAAGAGGATTAATTCAAGGTCTAGAATAGTTTTATTGTTGAAAGAAAACAATCTTTCTTTCCTTCTTTTTTCTTATAAAAGAATTGTACATTTTCACTAACTTCAATATTTTCTAACCAAAATTTAAATTATAAATTCATTAAATTAAATAATTTAATCATGCAAAGAAGATGTATGAATGTCCAATGTGAAGGTGTGTAAGGCTGAATATGAAGGTAGATTCAAGAAGTATTAGAGAGAAGTGATTATTCAAGGAATAATGACACAATTTCATTTTATCAAGGACGTGACATTAGATAGGAGAGGTTAGAGGACTCAAATAAGAATATATAAGCAGATCAATTGAGTTAAGCAAATCATTGATGAGTTATTTAAAGATTGTCTAACTTAAACTTTAGATGTCCTAAATTATCATTAAAATAATTAGGTGTTGACTCCTTATTAATTAATTTGAGAGTCATCTATTTAATGTACTCTATTTTTGCCTAATTAACTGTAACGCCCTCAAATTTTGCGTACATTATTTTTTGATTTTTCCGTGTTTGAAATATAAAATGACTTAAAATATGTTCGGAAATATTAAAAGGGTAATCCAGAGGAATTTCAAAATTTTTGGACGAGGTTCGGGGAGTTTCGGGACACGGAGGTAGTAAGCTTCCACGATAGCCCCGCGTCGCGGAGGTTGGTGTCAGTGCTAGACTCGTGTCGCGGAGGCTAGAGTCCATGATGGACCCTATGTAACGGAGGCTGTGTTTTCTGCGTATTTAATTAAAGTTCAAGGGGGACTTTTTGGTCTTTTCCCCTTAAACCCATTCCTCACGACTTAAAACATCCCCTAATCATTATAATCCCTTTTTATAATCTCTAAGCAATCTTTCTCCAACAAGAAAGGAGAAAACTATCTAGGCCTAAGAATTTTGGTATTCAAGGGTCAAATTTCTTTACGTTTTCATCGTTATTGAGGTATGTGGATCCTAAATCTCATGGGCGTAAATTTATCATTTAAATAAGTTTTGAAGGTATATAATTATGTATATGAAATGGGTTTTGATATTGTTAAATGAGCACTCATTATAAATCCCGTTTTATGATGAAATCTTGTATAAACTATGGGGTTTTTTTCCTAAACTCGAATTTCTTTTCATAATTACTTATGTTATGAGTTCTGAGAATTGATATGAGAGCAAAACTTACGAAGTTCCCTCTCTATTTATGAAATCCGTTGTCTTAACATGTTGTAGTTGTCAAATGCATGATTTAAAGAGAGGGTATGGTTTTGTATTTCAAGAGAGGGTACTTTCTTTACTTTCAAATTATTCATTTGTGTTAAATGGAAGACTTCATGTGATTTAAGTAAGAATTGGCCCCCACATATTTTAGTAATGCAAAGAGATTGTTTTGCACAAGTTTCATATACTATTTGAATAAGAACTCTCATGTGATGTTTAAATATTTTGGGTGGTCATTAACATGCTTTGAATAAGAAGGGCTATAGATAAGATGTGGCATGATATGAATGACTTGCAAGTCTGGGTATGACGATACCCTGTTATGATGTGCCTTTAACCGAATAAGAAATGAACTGTTTATAAGCATGAAGTATGTTTTTAAGAGGTTAAAATTGGGCTTAAAGAGAGCTAGATGATTACCCAAAGAAGACACGTATTCAGATAACTCATTGCCGAAAATCGTGTTTTGCCGACACGAGATTATGATGTCCCAGATAGGGATTATATGTTTGCTATGTGCATTTGGCGTATTATATATCAAAGACTCCAGCCGTTGTGGCAAACTTAAGTTGGGGGCTTGGCTGACGAGTTAACGACGGACTCATATCGTCCGTGGGTATTAAGTTGTAGGGTGTATTACCTAACTCAGAACTAAAAAAATAAAGATGGTTGAGTTTATGTTTTGCAAGAATGTTTTGAAACTTTGAAATATGCTCATGTGTTTTACCTATATTATGCTAAATTGATTTAGAACTGCTCTCAAATATTTTACTTGAATTATAAGCTTTTTTGGATTGTTCCACATACCAGTACTTTTTAAGTATTGACCCCTTTTCCCTGCAGGTTCTGAGGCACAGTCCCGTGGCCCAGTTCAACAGTAGATTTCCCTCATATAGTCAGGTTGGCGAGCCTCCCTTACTTCTGAAGGCATCCTATCCATATTTAGTTTTCAGTTGTTTTATGATCTGGTCGGGAACCTTGTCCCGATTTAGACAGACTATTGTTTTCAGCTCAGTAGAGGCTTTGTAGATTGTTTTAGATTGGATTTGGGTCTTCTTATGGTTTGATGTTATGAAGTGTTAAGTTTGATTATGAAACTATCATGTTTTTAGTTTATCTTCCGTACTTCCATTTTATATGAATTATGCTTATGATTACATGTTAAGGGGTCTCTCGGACCCTCATGATCCGAAATACCTGTCAGAGCCTCGATTTGAATCATGACGTTAACTTATTAATCAAAAAGAGATTTAAATAAACACATGTTTTATGATTTGAAAATGAGAGACGATGCATTCATGAAAGGAGCTTTTGCATGCACTTTCCATGAGACTTCATGTAAGATTTATGATATAGAATAATTTATAAATTATTATTAATAAGTTATTAGAAAAACCATACTCCTATATATTTTTTACTTGATTACTTTAAAAAAAAATAAAAAAATTAATCACTTCGTTTCTCCTAACAGTGACATTTTATTTGCGAAAGATTTTCGTTAAGAACTTCGTCCAATAATTAATAACGTAAAGCTTTTGGGTTTATAATCTCACCATTTTTATATTATAAATAAATAAATGTTAGCATATGGAAATTATGAAAAGAAAAAAAACTGGTTATGGACAGTTGTTCAACTGAATGGAAAGGGACTACTACATTATTATCTTGGAAAAATTGCACAAATTTCATATTTAAGACATCATATTACACAATATCCTTTAATATTTAAAAAATTACATAAAATTCCGAATTTCATATTTATTAGTGATCCATATGCTATTTGTATCACTAGTGTATACATATGTATATACTAGTGATACATATACATATGTATTATTACTCCATATGTATCACTGCTTAACGTATGTATCACCAATTCAAAATTACGGAATAAGATGTAATTAGCAAACTATCTGAGATTTTATGTAATATTGCTGAAACTATCCGGGATTTATGTAAGTTACTCTATTATCTTTGCATAACGAAAATTTGGACTTGGACCTAAAGTAGATTAAAATCAATCCAAACTAATCTCTAATTAGTTTCTTGGTACAAAAAAAAACTACCAATATCGATGTTTGAGTAGGAGATCACTCAATACTGCTAAATAAATAAATATGCACATAGATAAATTTAAAATTTCTAGATTATGAATTTTCATAAATATGAAATTTATTTTTAAAACATCTATTAATGCCCGTGGAGAATCGAACCCTCATTCAAGAAATCAACAATTGCTTCTAGTCTACTTTGTTAATGAATTTTCAACAAATGATTCTTATATACATCTAGTAGATTTTTTAATACTCCTATAAATATAGGATTAACACAATAGTTATTCGATTTTTGAAGACACACACCCATTTAACTAAATCTGCCTCTGATTTAAAATGTCTTTAAAAAATATATAAAATAAACTGTAGTAAAAATAAAATCAATTTGACTGCACAAACAATAACAAATTGACAAAAATTGAAACGAGAGGAGTAACTATGACTAGTTCTTTAGTTACACTAGTTATGTGGGAAAAAAAAATTCATGGTTAACCGCTACTATAAAAACAGAAAGTATATGCGATCTTAAAAAATTCACAAAAAAAATTATCATTTTTAAAAGGAGTAAAAGTAGAATAACTAATCTACTTGTATTCGAGTGAGTGGCTACTATTTACACTTAATAAACTAGCCACACATTTATTTTTCTATTTTGTGTGGTGAGTTTAGGCTATTTAATGCTAAATAGATTGCAATTATTTTCTCATTATCCAAATTTGGTTTTGAATCCATCGAGAAGTTGGGTTATCTTCTTCCTTTCACAATTTCTATAGAAAGGAGGGAAGCAAAAAAAGATGAATAATTCAACTTCTTCTCTTGTTATTTTATTTTTCTTGTTAATTTTTAGTTGTTTATGTGAAATAATTGCAAAAACAGACAATGCTGATGCTAAGGTAAATTTTGAATATTCTTGAATTTAAAATTATTTAATTTTTTTTAATCTCAATTTATTATTATTTGCTCGCACCATATTAATCTCTATCAATATTTATTAAAGTAAGCTAAAATAAATGAAAATTAATCCATTTTTTTCTTAATTTCTAAAATAAAAATATATTCATAATCATTTTTAGTAAACATGAAAAAAGGGAGTAGTATCTTTGGACGATGCGAATGAGTGACTTAGGTTTTTTCTGATTTATAGAATATCATCTCTTTTTTAACGGTAATAACAAATATTAATCTCTCTTATTTGTTTTTGTTTGTTTTTTTTTTCTGTTTTTGATCATATATATTTTTGATTTATAGCTTTACGCCGTCTACTTAGGACACAAACCCCACAATGATCATGAACTTATCACTGATTCACATCATGACCTTTTAGGTCAAGTGGTTGGGAGGTATGCATCTTCTTTATATAATAATCAATATGATTTAATTTAACCAGAGAAATGTAGCAATTACTATTTAATACTAATTATAATTAAATGGCATATATTTCTTCATGCAGCAAGGAAGAAGCTAAAAAACTGATGGTGTATAGTTATAGACATGGTTTCTCTGGCTTCGCTGCTTAGCTCACCGATTCTCAAGTCAAAGAAATTGGAGGTAGAAATTTTATACAAAGTAAAATAATGTTACGGAAAATTAAAGAGTTTATTTATTCATTATACTCTTACTTGATCTACGTATATGTCGTAATTGTGTTTCAGAATTACCTGGTGTGGTTCGAATTATACCAAATAGTCTTTACAAGACTCATACATCGAGGAGTTGGAATTTCTTGGGTCTTTCTAAACAAGACTCCAACAGTCTTATGAACAAAACAAATCAAGGTGATGGAGTAATTATTGGCATAATAGATTCAGGTTAAGTATCCTTCTATTTTCTTTTCACTATTATAGAAAATTATCTTCAAAGCATGCATCCTAATCATATTTTATATTGTTGGTGCGTGCATGTATAAAAGTTAAACTCTATTTTATAGGTATTGGATGGGGAGATAATTCAGAAGTTTTCAACGAAAAAGGCGTAGGTCCAATTCCATCTCGATGGAAAGGTAGCTGCAAAGAAGAAGACAATTTTAGTGCGACTAAATATTGCAACCGAAAAATAATTGGAGCTCGTTGGTACATGAAAGGAATGATGGAAGCCAACGACCTAAATCAGACAATGGCTGAAAGATTACATAAATTATCAGCATTAGATGATAATGGGCATGGTACTCATGTTGCTTATACTGCTGCTGGTTCTTATGTTAACAATGTGCAATACTATGATCTTAATATGGGAACAACACATGGAGGAGCACCACTTGCACGGTTAGCTATTTATAAGGTATCATCAATATTGAATTGCTTGAGTAATTATCTTTCTTAATCTAAAAGTTTAAAATGATAGAGAATCGAAACACAATTTTATTTACTTATTTATAATATTTTTAACAGGTGGGTTGGACTTCAATTGGATCAACGATTAGTAATATCGATGTTCTTGCTGCCATTGATGATGCTATAAAAGATGGGGTTGACATATTATCAGCATCCCTTGGTAGCGCTATTAACATTGCCGACATTGATGAAAACAATCTTTTAGGGATGGGATCTTTCCATGCAGTATCCCATGGCATTCCGTTTATTGCGACCGCAGGAAATAGCGGACCTGGCTCTTCCACAGTCGAGAATAATTCTCCATGGCTCATAAGTGTTGCTAGTAGCAATTCCGATAGAGATATTGTTACTCCTTTAACACTAGGCAACAACAAGACAATACTAGTAACTTTTTTTTTCTCTTCTTTAAACTTTATATTTATTAACCAATTGTTTGGTAACAATCCATACTAGTTAGTACATATATTTTTTACACTTTTCATGTGATTGTAGGCTGCAGGGCTTACTAAAGGAATGTAGCAACCCTTTGCTCCTTTGGTCACATTTCCAAATATAACTAAGTGAGTGAAGTGTCTCTACAATATTGCATTATCCAATTAATGCACTTCACAACTTATTAGTAATATCTGTAGGTTAAAGTTTTAAGGGCCAAAAGTGTTTATTCTTTGTTTAAAAAAGAATAAATATTTTGATGAAATTGTTTTAAAAATCGATCTAATCAAACAGTAATTGTTGGCATCTCGCCAAAAGCACAATAACAATACTATCCAATATATAATCCCATTGTGAAAGATGGAATGTACACAGGCCTAACCTCTACTTTAGATGTAAGGTAGAGCGGTTGTAGCTTCTCAACAAAAGCATTTTTCAAATATTGATCTATATATATATGTTAATGTTCTAATTGCAGAGCTGAACAAATTAAGTCTATTGCCGATGGACTAAAAGGAAAAGTTCTAATGCTTTCCTTTGGAGACAACAAAGTACATCCAATTTCTTCTTTGATGGCTCTAAGGAAGACAGGAGTTTTGGCTTTTATTTGTGCTACACCTCCTATTGATCAAATCACTGACTACGCTCAAGTTGCTCATAACCCTATACCTTTTTTTATCATTGATATCGAGCAAGGAAATCAAATTTTAAATTATTTTCATCAATGTACATCCAAGTAAGCACTATTTATATTTCTCTTGCTCGATCCCATCCTTCTTTTTCCTATATTATAGATCTCTCTGAAAATTGATTCATCATTATTTGTAACAGCAATCAAGAACCTATAATTAAATACGGACAAACTAAAATTCTTGAGGGAACCAACACATACACAAAGGTGCCTTCATTCTCCTCAAGAGGCCCTAATACCTTTGCCCCAGAAATTTTAAAGGTAAAATATAAAATTATGTATGTTGTTTGGCAAGAAATTGATTTCAAAGATTAATATACATCAAATTGTTGTTGTCGTTGTTGAATTAATAGAAATTATACTCATATATTATTACAGCCCGATATTGCAGCTCCTGGTGTAAATATACTCGCTGCAGTTCCTCCTCATCTTCTTAAAGGATACAATGGATTCAACATCATGTCAGGAACATCCATGTCAGCCCCTCATGTCGCAGGAATTGTTGCACTCCTCAAAGCTGCACATCCTAATTGGTCTCCCGCAGCTATCAAGTCTGCACTTGTGACAACAGGTAATATCTTATAAATTTAAATTCTATACATTAATAGCACAATTTGACTTATTATAGTATACTAAATTACCTTAGCGAATTCTATATGAAAAGATCTCATTGTTATATATCAATTTAACATAAAAGAACACAAACACTGATAACCTTCCAATTGATTCATTGAGAAAATGATTTACCTTACATTTATTAATTTTATACTATTAATATGTTTTAGCGTATTATAACAGGTTGATTATTACCAAATTAAGCTTATTATTAGTAATTACATGTTATTTGTCCCTTTCATTAATCCCATCGCGCACAGAGAGGTTTACACACTATTACACTGTAAAGTGTTATGAATGGATTTGTTTGTCATCTGTGTGTAGCATGGAACGAGGACACATATGCAACTGAAATTTTTTCAGAAGGAAATGGAGCAAAACTTGCTGATCCATTTGACTTTGGAGGTGGCATATGTAATCCAAATGGAGCAGCAGATCCTGGTTTAATCTATGATATGGATAGAAATGATTATTTGAATTATTTTTGCAGCATGGGTTATAGTAATGATAGGATTTACAATGCAACTACGTATCATTCCGACGCGAAAAAATCATCTTCTTCAGCAGGCATTGTGTGTCCCAAAGAAGTACCTTCAAGGTTGGATATGAATCTCCCTTCAATATCTATTCCAAATCTCAAGGATTCAGTTACTATCAAGAGAACTGTCACCAATGTTGAAAATGCTAACTCTATATACAGATTAGTGGTTAAACCTCCAAGAAATGTTGCTATTAAAGTAACTCCAAATGTGTTGAAGTTTAATGCCAAGATAACCAAGATTTCCTTTGAGGTAAAGATCACATCCACTTGCCCCAAAAGTAGTAAATTTACCTTTGGAAGTTTGGCATGGAGTGATGGCAAACATTTTGTTAGAATTCCTATTGCTGTGAGAAAGCAATAATTAGATGATTAAAGGAAGAGTACCTATCTAGATTTAGAAGTATAAGGTGGAGTGATGACACACATGATGCATGCTAGAAGGAAAAAAGACTTGGTAATTATGTACAAGTTTACGTTGGATTTAGGGGCGAAGGTGTTCATCCGAATTCTCTTCATAAAAAATAACTTGACATTTCAAGTTCAAATTCCAAATAAGTACTATATGTGTATTTTTCAAGCTCCCTTAATAAAAATTTTGATTATTTATTTGTATGAGTATAATTTTTTCTCAAGATAGCAAGTGGATATCTCCAAACAACTTTATAATATGTGAAATAAAAATGGTAGTTTTTTTTTGTTTTTTTTTTTGAGTGTTCTATGTGGCCTTCAAGTCGTATGGTTTGAACAATATATATTCCACGTGGTAGAGAAAACTTGAAAATATTAACAGTTCTGTGTATCTACAAACTTTTATATATATATATATAATGATACTTTTTCTCAGTTAAGCATTTAGTATGGATTTGAAAATGATTGAAAATCAAGAGCATATATTGAGATAATTATTTCCATTTTAAGTCTAGTTCAACTAGGACCTAAAATAGATTTAAATCAGTCCAAACTAATTCATTTCTTTCATTAGTTTTCTTGGTTTTCAAAAATAAAAAAAATAAAGAAAGAGCTATGGATATCGATGTTTGAGAAAGGGGATATAATATCACTCAATACTACAACATATATATATTTTATTTTATTTTTGGATTAAAAGATAGATCCAACTTCCCATAAGTCATTCCTTTGAGAAAAAGGAAATAATCCAAATACAAGAGAAATCCACAGAGAAACAAACGAAAAACAAGAAATAACAACGGGTTGATTTTTAGGTATTACAAATCACAAGATCTAGAACTAACAAAGAGCTGAGCCCAGACAAATAACGAAGTTACAACATGGCATGTTTGAATCTTAAAAGAAATTTCACCAGTTTTTACTGCCTTCTCATTCATTATCTGGTTTCGGTGCTGCTTCTTTGATCTCGTCGGTTCCATCATTCCGCATATCGGAGGTCCATAAAGTGAGGTTAGCACGAAGAAGCTGCATGATCAGAGTGCTGTCCTTGTAGGATTCTTCGCCCAATGTGTCCAGCTCCGCAATTGAGTATAAAAGCATATACTCATCATAAACAAATTTAAGATTTGAGTTTTATGAAACCTCAAAAATCTCACATTACTTTAAGAACGTTTATTAATTCCCAAGGAGAATCGAACCTGTATTCAAGAGGTTAGCAATTGCTTCTGGTCCATTTTGTCAATAAGTTAAGGCTGTCAACCCGGCCCACTTAAAAAAATCGGCCCGATCAACCCACAAGCTGTAGCGTACCAGGTCCCGGACCGGTTTAATTTTGAAATTGGGCCCGGTTAACCCAGCCCAGACCAAAACTGGTTCAGGTCCGCCGGTTAACCGGCCCGACCCGATTAACTTTTTTAAAAAAAAAAAATTGGAGATTTGGGCCAAATTAGCCGTTGGCCCAACGGCTATATAACCGTTTTTGGGTCCAAACAACTAGTTTGGGACCTTTTATTAAATTTTTTTTCATTTTAATTATTTTTTTAATCCAAAAAAATTTCTATAACTACCCTACACCTTCAAATCATTTTTCACACAATTTTTTATTCTCTCAAATCTCAATTCTCAATTCTCAAATATTCTATATATTTAATTTTCTAAAGTGCTCACTTTAATTTTTTAATTTTGTGATTACAAAGTACGAGTGAAAGTTTCTAAAGTCACAATCTTCGGATACTTTCAAAATTTGGTATTGTCGTTCCATCTCTTACGTTTAATTTTTATTTAGTGTATTAATTGTTGAATATTTAATTTTATTATATTTGTGTATTTTGAATTTTTTTGTTTAATTTATATTATATATAAATTAAGAAACCTCGCTACTAAAAGTGTTAAAAAAATTTGTCCCTGAAGCGGTAGTGGTAGTAAAAAGTGAATTACTAGCGGTAGAGGTACTTCAAGTAGTAGATATACCCGTATGCCTTCACCTCCGGTACCGCTTGGTACATCTTTTGAGGAAGAAATAGGTGTAGGTGCTCACGATATGGATTATGTAGAAGCTCAGAAAATTTACGGTATAGAAGAAGAAAATAAAGTAGAAACGGTTAATTTGGACGAAGATGATGAAAATATTGGTGAGACACCCACAATAGAAAATGCTAAAGTTAGATCTGAATCAATTAATCTCCCTCCCCGTCCTCCTCGTGCCCCAAGAGCTCGTAAAACAACTAGTATTGCATGACAATTTTTTGAACGTATATCAAATACTGAGGTGCAATGCAATATTTGTCAATAAATATATAAGTATAAAAGCGGAGGCAAGCAAGGGGGTACGGGTACATTATTGAGACATATAGGTGATGCTCATGAAAGAGAGTTAAATATTGCACGAGGTGGTGGGGATGTTGGTGGGCCAACTCAAACTAGAATGAACCCAGCAACTGGTCAGGTAATGAAGAAGTATAATAAATTGAGGGACCGGTAAAAAATAACTAAAATGGTAGTTATGGATTGTTTGTCTTTTAGTTTTCTTTCTTCTGATGTTTTTATTCATTATATACAAGTAATTTATAATCCTATGTTTAATGGTATTCGTAGAAGTACTTGTCGGTCTGATATTTTTAGACTTCATTCACAATATTATTTTTATTTATCAACATTGTCAAAAAAATATTCAATGTAGATTGTCCCTAACTTCTGATCTTGGTCGTACTGTAAATAAAAATGATTATTTAACCGTTACTTGTCACTGGATGGATAGTAATTTTGTGATGCAAAAACGTATTCTTGCTTTTTTATATGATGAAGATCGTAAACATACTGGAGATTTTATTACTGATTCGATTGCTAAAGTTGCAGAATTTTATGGTATCGAAAATAAAATCTTATGTATTGCTTTTGATAATGCTTCTAACAACAAGACTGTTATAACAAAGTTAAAATCTGACCTATCTACGCTGTTACCTGAAATTTTTCATATTAAGTGTGCTTGTCATATATATAATTTAAATTAAAAGATGGTCTCGAGTTTTTTGAGCTTTATATTGAAAAAATTCGTTTTGCTGTTTGTTTTATTCAAGGCAATAATCGAAGAAAAAGAATTAGATAATTTAAAGTTAAATGTCAAGAAAATGGACTTGCACCGATATTGATGCCTGAGGATATTAGATGGAATTGTACGTATGATTTTTTAAAACTTGTTATAAATATAGAGTTCCTATTACACTAACTTTTAACCAACATTGTGGTTCATTTGCTGATTCTGTTGATTGCATGCTACATGATTCTGATTAGGTTGTAATTAATGATCTTGTTAAGTTTTTAGAAAAAAATTATATAACTACGGTTGAATTTTTCGGTGCTTATTATCCTACTGTTTGTAATATTTTGGTATATATAGTCAATATTTTTGGTTTGCTCAAAGAATATAAAAATAAAGAAGGTTATAAAGAAGTTGTTGGTACCATGTTTACTAAATTTAAAAAATATTTTTTTCTGATTCCCCTTATTTACTTGGTTGGTGCTATGCTAAATTCGTGCATGAAATATAATACTATGTGCCACTTTAGTACTCTTATTTATGCTAACTTAGAAATAAATACTAACAACGATTCTGAACAAGTACAATCTGATTTGTGGACGACTATGGGTGATGCTAATGAATATATAGAAAAATTATATAATCACTATGCTGATTTAGTTGATTTAGTAGTACCTACAAATATCACTCCAACTATCGCTCCTCATCCTCCCGAGGAGCTATCATCTTCTAAAAGGCCGACACATAATAGTTTTCCTGATTCCTTTTATGATTTACCTTGTTGGAACAGTGTTGATGAGAGAGCTTACACATCAAATTATTGGGAAGAGCTTAAATATTATCTTCGATCCACAACCCGAATAAATTTTCAATGTTGGAAATGCTAACTCTATATATAGATTAGTGGTTAAACCTCCGAGAAATACTGCTATTAAAGTAACTCCAGATGTGTTGAAGTTTACTTCCAAGATAACCAAGATTTCCTTTGAGGTAAAGATCACATCCACTTGCCCAAAAAGTAGTAAATTTACCTTCAGAAGTTTGTCATGGAGTGATGGCAAATATTTTGTTAGAATTCCAATTGCTGTAAGAAAGCAAGTAGATGATTAAAAGAAGAGTACCAAGCTAGATTGAGAAGTATCAGGTGAAGTGATGACACACATGATGCATGCTAGAAGGAAAAAAAAACTTGGTCATTATGTACAAGGTTGGATTTAGGGGCGAAGGTGTTCATCCGAATCCTCTCCATAAAAAATTCACCTTGATATTTCAAGTTCAAAAAAGAATGATACTCCCTCCATTAAAAAAGAATGACCTACTTTGAATTGGCACAAAGTTTAAGAAAATAAAGAAGATTTTTGAATCTTGTGGCCTTAAATTAAAATTAGGTTAAATGTACCAAAATGTCCTTTAATCTCATGGTTCTAAACATGTCATATGGAAAGTTGAAATTAAAGTATTGCTAAAAAAGAAAAGGGGTCATTCTTTTGAAACCAACTAAAAAGGAAAGTAGGTCATTCTTTTTTAAACGGAGGGAGTAGTTATTTTTTTTAGTCAAAACAGTATAATTAAATCTAACCTTTACACAAAAAATTTGTCAAAGCCATCTGACACCCATCTACCACTTGTAAACTACAACAAAATAATACTATATAATAGAGATATCAAAAAATACAATTAAACTTAACATTAACACAATAAAAAATCTCAAAATAGAGATATAAAAACAATATAATTAAACAATATAAACCGTTATTTCCACGCGTAAATAATCCAAAAATCATAAATCTAATGTAAATGTAGTGTGTTAATCAACTAATAGTGTGGAAATCTAGTTGAGCATGAATTAAGATCATAGAGGTCCCTTAACTCAAGGATGAGTTGAAAGCCTTCCTATCGATTGAGTTTTGGTGAGCATTTAAACTCAGGTTAATTTCAATTGACCATAACTTTTTGTATATATAGAATTAGAGGGCCTACTCTATATAAAATGAAAGTTCTTTGAGTCTTCTTTCCAACACCACCAATTTTTCCTAAATCCGATATCGGGGTAAAAAGTTATGGCCATTTTACAGTGAGCTATACGAACTGCCAAAGTGCGAAGAGAAGGCCAACGGACCATCGCGCCAGCGATGGACCGCCAGCCAAACCATCACAACTGAGGTAGTAAGTCCATTTTCTGGCCAAAAAGTGATGGTTTGAGGGACGGTCCATCCCTGGGGTGACGGTTCGTCGCCCAAACCGTCTCGAACCTCCGTTTAGTGATCTAAAGCCGTTTTTAAGGAAATTTTTGGGTCTTTTTCACTTTTTTAACACCTTATTACATCAAATCAAAGGACATAACTCCTTATTCATTCATAACATCAAAATTAGGGTTTCTCCCAAGAATAAGGAATCAAGAACCAACCTCTAAGTTCAAGATTTCCAAAGAATGAATGGAGATTCGGGTTCTTCTCTCTAAACTAATTAATCTAAAGTATGTGGGGTTATCCTAAATCTCATGGACATGATTTTGATATGAATTTAAATAAGATTTTTTAATAATTATGTATGTATGTATGTATGCCATTATAAGTGGGATTTCGTTTTAACACAAAAAGCATGCATTGTGATATGGTTTTGAGAAGAATATTGAAAGAATATGGGGTTGTTTGCTTATGTATCTCAATTTTTGGATTTGTGGACATGTGATTTGAATTTTAAAAAGTGTTATGAACATGAGTTGTGAATTCTTTATTTCTCATGATGATGTTTATGAACCCCACATAATGCTATTGTTAAAGTATTGAGAGCATGTGTTTTTAAAACCCCTTTTTTATCATGGAAAAGTGTGTTTGGATAATGTATTTTTTTTGGAAACTTTCCAGAAAAACCCGCAGCCGCTACACCCTCTGCCACAGCCTCTTCCCTTCGGGTGAGCACTGTATGCGCACTGGGTAAAACCCCCGATGCAATAGCCTGCAAACCACATGGGGATATAAACCGCACTAGGCAAGCCCTGTGCGACAGGCTCAAACCCAGAAGGCATTGAGGGGGGAATCGATCCCTGGTCACCCGGGTGGGTAACCGCCCTCCAAAGCAACTAGGCTGTCCTGATGGTTTCTTGGTAAATGTTGAAGTTTCTTAACTATTTCGTGTTGGGGAATCGATATGCTTATGTTGGTGTATGGGAGTCTTGTTGGTGTTCATATAATGACTTGCATAAAACGTGTGAAGGAATTTCCTCGAATAAAAAGAGGAAGAGAATGTTGTGAGTATGATGCATGTTTTGTCTTATATCAAACTTAAATATTAAATTGATATGAGTTAGATGGTTACCTGAAGAAAGCATGAGTCAGATGACTCTATGCTGGGAACCGTGAATTGCCGACACAGGAACTTGGTACCCTACTATGTGATCTTGTGTACCTAGTACTATATCATCCTAAATTGGGACCAATGGTTAGGAGCCCTGCTTTATGATCTTGAGCCCAACCACGACATATTGAATTGATTGGGATTGTGGCACCCTGCTGTATGATCTTGTGTGTCCTTTCCTCACTAATACTCCAATCTTGGTGGCAATCGAGACTTGGAAGTTGGTGAAAATGTGAAATTGTAGGGTGTACCATCTAGCTAAATAGTGCTGCATTTTTGTTGAAAAATCATTATACTATGCCAATGTGTTTTCAAACGATTTTACGTTAAAGTGTTTTATAATAGCTCTCACCTATGTTATATAAAAGTTGTATTTTATTTTTGGATTACTCTGCTACATTACAATTGATTTGACCCCCTATATTCCAGTATCTGAGGCTCAGTCTAGAGATCCTGAAAAGCCGTAGAGTTTTCGGGCAGAAGTGAAGTGTGTTGCAATTGGTGAGCCTTCTTTATTCCGAAAGGTCTATTTCTTTCTGTCATATATTATTTATTTTGGTTTAGGTCCACTGGGGACCTTATCCCAGTTTTAGTTGTGATGACTAGTTTTGATATACTAGAGATTTTGCAGATAGATGTTAGATGATGTTGAAGGTCTTATTGAAATCTTTGACTTTTCAGTCGTATGATGTTATTGACCATGTTTCAGTATGAATCCATTTCGCATTCTCTTTATGATTATATGAACGTGTGTATGATTGCCTATTAATAAAGGGGAGCTCGGGCCTTTACAGCTCGGGATGCTCGTCACGGCCAGGGCCTTGTTCGGGTCGTGACAAACACCTGACTGAAACTACTAATAAGTTGAGTTTTTAATCTGTACATGCATATCTGATGAATGAGTACATGACTGAACTGATTCATGAATGTATGACTGAATGTGCAACGGTAGCTGAACCTGAACATGGAACTAAGCCAATCTAAGGAAACCTGTTGCCTTAAACTGAGAATACTAATGAACCTGAGATCATTTACTAAACATGCATGAACGGGAACATGAGAACATGACTAAGCCTGAAATGTGATACGTGAACTGAATATCATAAACTAAACTGAGCCCCTGGATGTATGGCTTACGACTGATATTGGTACTTGAGGGTCCACCTATGAGCACCCACTACTCCAAATTGGATTCATTACATAAAGAGAAGATGGAAGGTTTAGGTCATAAAAGCTCGAGGGATTATAGTGCATCTCCCCCTTGGGACATTATATCCCCTGAAGAATGCTGACTTGGCTGAGATACTGAGGAAAAACTGAGACGATGCACAGGGCACCTATCAACTGAATCTTGACTGCATATCGAGGATCTGAAACTGAGGCATAATACATGAACTGAGCTAAACTCGCAACTACCTGGTTGCCCCAGCTTGGAATGGTTATATTCATGAGACTTCAGGTAATGCGATTAGATGAAAAGATAGGAAACCATATGAACCTGTCCGCCTGACTGCTAAATTGAATTGTTGGCTTTACGGACTATAGACACCTAATTTTATTCGTCCCAACATTGATTTTATCCATTTTTAGCTCACCTTACCACGTGTCCTCATCCATGTGATCATACCCCACAAAAATACAAAAATAACAAACTCCCTAACAAATTAACAACCTTATCTTAACCAACTTTACACCTTATCCTAACAACCATATCCTATGAAATTAGGACACGTCACACCCCAATTTTCCTACCCCTCACTTTTTTTTATCCAAGTTGAAACTATTTCGAAAAGAAAACAAAAAAAGGAGTGGGCCCCATAGGAGAATATTCCTAATATTGTTAAATACACTAACAACAAAAAGGAGAGGGCCCCACGAATTTTGGGGATTTTTTTTCACAAGAGATATATACACAAAAGTTCTTCTTCTTCCAACCCACAGAACACCATCTCACATATACTCCATACACCATATACCTCAAAGATCAGGCATACCAGGGGGGATCCATTTTTCTTTTTCTCTTCTTGGATCGACAATACACAAAAACCACGCACCAACTCACAATTCCACTCTTAAGCACAACCATATACACGCACACCTATACCCAAATCACATATAAATGGTGAAAAAATAGTGAGATGCGAGGTTAATCGAAGGGGGAATAGTGAGATCGAGAGAGTGAGGATCACAAGCAGAGAGAGATCGAGGATTGAGGAATTAGAGTAGAGATTGGGCGATTGAGAGGTAGATCGGAGACAGAAAGACGAGAAAAGGAAAATGGAGTGGGGAAGTCACCGGAAACAACTAATATTCTGAATTTTCTGGCGAGATTATCGCCAAAATTCATTTTCTCCTATCGAAAAATCCACCAGCTCTCTATCGTTCCCCTTTTTTCGACCAAAAACTGAGGATCACTAACGTTACCCACCGGAAATAGGTGAACAGTAACGACTCCAGATTCTTCTTCCAAAATTGGTTCAAAAAAAGGTTTAGCGTTGGAATGGGTTCGGGTTTTGGATACTATTGTCTCGTTTGGTTCCTAGTAGTCCGTTTTGGATTGATGATGTTCATAGATTTTTATTCATAAAACTCGAGTTGGGTTGTGCTCTTTGGTATTTTTTTAAGTTGCGGGTTCGACATTGAGGTTCCAGTTGGGTCGAGGTTTTTTTGCTCGTGAATTCCAATCCATCACTAATTTTGGAATAAAATGAGCGATTGAGGTCCAATTCTATATCTTTTATCTCTCTTTTTGTGAATATTTTTGAATGGCGTAATTTTTGATTGAATTTGGTTGAGGTGATTTTACTCGTCGTTATTTGATTGTTAATCCTGGTGTGAAGTATGTTTATCACGTAGTTGATTTGAGGTTAAGTGGGATTTTGGGGGAAAAGATAAAAAATTGTTAAAAGTGAATATTGATTTATATTAGTTTAGTAACGATTGCTTGATTTGAAATAAACGTCGACTTTGTTAAGTTCGATAGTATCATGCTTTAGGCCATGAATTGTTAGGCAAACGATAGGGGTAGGCACACTTAGGGATTGCAAAATTGGTAAAATTTTTGAAATATGTGTTGAATGAATTTGTTTTATCGCAATTGAAAAAATATACTCATTTGATCGGGGAATACCCTGAGGTATCTGTATTGCTTTATCCGGGGAATGCCCCTAGAAATTTGTACTTGAAGGCGGCGCATGGCCAAGGCCCAAAACATCGGATGGAGTAAATCATCGGAGCATAGTTTAGTACTAGTGTAGGTTAGAATATGATTTATTTTTTACATTTTTCTTATTTTTGGACTGTATAATTGGACTAAACACTATATTTTGGATTTGTTTTATTTTGTTTCATGTGTTTAGTTGATTGTTTTATGTGTTTTGTGTGGTTTATACATTTGTAATGTCAAATTAGCCGATACGCTCCACCAAGCGACCGTGGTCAAACCACGGGATCTAGGGGTGCCTAACACCTTCCCCTCGATCAATAGAATTTCTTAACCAAAATCTCTGTTCGCAAACCAGTTTTAAAGAGTCAAAGCATTTTGGAAAGGATTTTTCAAAGGTACCTTGGCACACTGAATTATGCCAAGTGGCGACTTTGAGTTTTGAATATAAAAGGTCCTTTTCGAAATAAATTTTCATCTTTTGTCACTTTGTTAATAAAAATCCTTTCGAACCTTAAAAATAGAATCTTTTGGGAGCTAAAAAATGGGTGTGACAGCTCTGGCGACTCTGCTGGAGAATCTTTAAGAATTCGAGCTTTTTTTTGGGGGGAGTCGTATCGGCTTTGTTTGGCATTATGGGTGTATAAACATTGTTTGTGATTATTGTTTGTGTTATTGTTATCACTGTTGTGCATTTCTGTACTCTTTGTTTACAATTTTTCTTTATGTGTTACCATTATATATCTGACATCATTTGCATAACCCGAGTCAATTCTTTCTGCAACAAGTCTCGGAGTGCACGTCGTACGCACGAACTCTAGTTGAGTCACCCTTATTTTAGGGGGGGAGCTGTTGGATATATGGAGTAGGTGAAAAGCAAAGCAGCCACTATTGACCATATGCTCCCCCGAACGGCCTTGTTAGTAAACCACAACGTAAGTCAACCTTTAGGTCATTCTTATGTGCATCATATTGAGACCTAGTAGGACTCACACGGTCCTTTGTAGGAGACTCACCTTTAAAGCATCCCTATGTGCTAAATGTTGCATCTCTGAGGATAACGTGGTCATTTGACGGACTGATTTGGGGAAAGCATGTGTTAGAAGTAAAGTGTGTAGGCAAGAAAAAATTGAAAAAAAAGAGGAAAAATTGAAAAATTAAGTCAAAAAGGAAAAAAGAGTTTTGTAGTTTTTAGAGTTTTTTATGGCTTTTGTTTTTCACAATCCAAAAATTCGAAAAGATTTTTTTACCTTTCTCACTCATTTTCTCAAAAACATCAAAAAGATTTTCCTTTTGTTCCTTTACCATGCATTCATAATTCAAAAAATTCGAAAATGCTTTTTTAATTGGAGCTTTTTATAAAGGAAAAAATGCAAAAAGATGGTAGATGTTTTGTACATTTCATATAACTAAAATACCCAAAAAAAAATTTCTTTCATAATTGTTGGTGTCAGTTTTATGTGAAATGTCAAATTAAAAAAACTCAAAAAGATTTTATTGACGTCTTTCATTGTCTGTCTCTCAGGTCAAGTCTTAGTTTGTTATTTAATCCTTAATTATCCAATCAGGACGAACTACATACCCCTGATTCTCCTCTCTCGGGAGTGAGATACGTAGGCAACCTATTGTTGGTTTGGGGATCTTATTTCATAAAAATCCAAAAAGATTTTCTTCACTCTTCACTTAGAGTAGGTGTTTCATATACATCTTTAAAAGAAAAACACTAAACAAATTTTTCTTTAATAGGTTCAAGTTTCATTTTCATATGAAATTCAAAGTCGAAAATCCAAAAAGATTTTTCTTTGGTAATCATAAGTTTCATTTGGTATAGGAAGCTAAAAAATTCAAAAAGATTTTCGTCTATTCTTTTGACAATTTGTTATTTTTCTTTTCTTCTTAAAATTTCAAGAAAAATAAAAAGAAAAAGAGTTTAATTAGTCATTTTAGCAAGACTTCACGAACTACGCACACCCGATTCTCCCCTTTTTGGGGCGAGATACGTAGGCGCCCTTTTAGGGTTCGGTGATCTTTTCAAGAAAAAAAAAAGAGGTTTTGAAAAATTGTTGAACTCTAACGCATTTTCTATCTCTTGTCCAGTTAGTTTAAGGTGGTTGGTTTGTCGCATTTCAGCTGGTCCTCTATATTGCTCCAACTCACAGTGAAAGTTATGGCCAACAAGGATACCGAGTTAGTTGTCACTAATCAAATAGGGAGTTCGTGGAATGAGAATGTAGGAGCTAATGATGAGATTCGGAAATTAAGGTTGTAGGAGCTAATGAAGAGATTCGGAAATTAAGGCAGCAAATGATAGAAATGCATCAAGCTTGGGCTAATGGGTAGCCGGCTTCTCCATTTCCCACTGATAATCTGGAATATCTTTCTAGTTTGCCTCCAGTGTCACATGCACAATTCCCTATTTTGGTCGACACACCACAACATACATCAGGACCTACTCCGGGGAAACAGTATCCAAACACTTCTAATATTCATTTGCTCGCTCTTCAATACAAAATTACCACATGCTCGGCTCCGCCTGCTATTCATGCTTTTGCAGTCCCATCTCGTCTGAAGCTCCTACTTTTAATGTCAATCCAAAGGTTGTGATTCCTCACTCTACAAGCGACCCTGTATTGAATATTTTAGTGATCAGCATTATGCTCCCAAGTCCACATTTAAGTCGACTGGTCCTTACGACTGCACTTAACCTCATGAATTTTCTTCTTACACTAAGAAGCCTGTTATGACAGAAGAACAAAAGGAAATGGCCAAGAAATTAAGAAGTTTGGAACTGACTATGAAAAACTTGCAAGGACTTGGGGGGTACAAAAGTGTCTCATATAAAGATCTGTGCATGTTTCCAGGTGTATATCTTCCTCTTGGTTTTAAAATACTGAAGCTTGAGACGTATGATAGACATGGCAATCCTGTAGCATATTTGAGATGCTATTGCAACCAGCTAAGGGGCGCTGGAGGGAAGGAAGAATTACTCATGGCATATTTCGATGAGAGTCTTTTAGGCCTAGCTTCAGAATGGTTTGTTGACCAAGACATTGACAAGTGGATTATTTGGGATGGCCTAGCTAATGAATTTGTGAAAAAATTACAATACAATGTGGAGCTGATCCTTGACGAAAAACCCCTAACTAGTATAAAAAAGAAGAATACTAAGAGTTTCAGGGAGTATGCGATCAGATGGTGCGAACAAGCTGCTGGAGTAAAACCACCAATGAAAGAAAGCAAAATAGTGGAGGTATTTATTCAGGCACAGGACAAAACATATTATCAACACTTGCTACCTGCATTAGGCAAGCCGTTCATTGAGGTCCTTAAAATGGGGAAGATGATAGAAGAGGGAATTAAGACTGGTCGTATTGTGAGTTTTGCAATATTGAAAGCGACTACTCAAGCAATTCAAAAGGGTTCAAAAAGTGTTGGGGAGAAAAAGAATGGGGAAGATGCATCTGCTACTGTAGTTGGACAGCAAAAAAGGTCAAGAAGACCTCGTCATCGTCACTCTCAGGCTCAAACCCAAGTTTATTCCCAAGCTTTACATAATCACTCCCAAAAGTCATTATACTCTGTTCCTCCACATCCATATCCAGTGTATAATGCACAACCCCATGTTCGACCCCCATCTTACCCATAGTGGAACACATCAACTCCTCAGAGTCATCTTCTAACTACACAAACATACCAAAACCCTTCTAAGCCTGATTTTCGATCCAAGCCAAACGATGAAATGAGGCAGAAGTTGAGAGATAGCTTTACACTAATTGGAGAGTCGTATGCCAGTTTATTTTAAAGATTGGTATAATGGGACATGATCACTCCTCTCCTTGGGTGCACTCTTAATCGGCATTCAAGAAATTTTGACCCTAATGTACGATGTGCGTATCATTCTGGTGCTCAGGGTCATAGTATTAAAGATTGTCAAGATTTGAAAAGGGAAATTGAAAAAATGATTCAAGATGGATCAATTATGGTACAGAACATTGACAGTGAGGGAAGCTTTAGTCATGTTGATATGCAAATCAGTGGCTAAATTGTCAGGCTGAGCAATTGAGAAGTCACCTCTCTCCCTACTAGGAAAAGATCTGGTAGTTTGTTTTATTTTCTTTTCTATTTTCTGAAGTATTTCAGGGTTGTAGTGCGGGATCTATCTTATTTTGTCCCTTTTTCATTTATGTTCAAACCTTTTTATCTTTCATTTCGACTAACTGAAGTGTCCCTTTCCTTTTATGTTTCAAATATGTGTTGTTTGTTTGTTTTCTTTATATAGTACATTTTATGTTGATTCTAGTGATATGACATATTTGCAGAATTTTCAGTCAGATCTTAAAATCCAGCTTAATCATGAAGCCTTGAATCAGAGAGTTAAAGTTAGGAAAATAGAGCATCTGAGAAAATAGATAGAGAGTTGGGGAATTTGGTGATCAAGTTGAAGCCTTCTTTGAAAATTTAGACTTTTATTTTGAGAATCACAAGGATAACTTGGTCATCAATTGAAAGACATATCTTAATTAGGTCAAACAGTGTCTGCGTGATCCTATCAAGAGGAACAAAAAGAAAATCAACTCCACGAAGGCATGAATCATTCAAGGTGATGGATATACAACAAAGGTGGAGTTTGTAAGTTTGACAAGTTTAGAAAAAGAAGTGTCACACATACTTAGTTAAAGTTAGTGTTGTTAAAGTATCACAAATGATCTTCATTTTTTATTTCATATTGCATGATATGTACTTGCATTTTCAGGGATTGATATGATGAAGGCATTTCATTCTGCTATCTAAATATTATGTCATCCTTTGTTTACCCCACTTGAGCTTTAGTATTATTTTCTTTCATACCCCTCTTTTGAAATCAAGATAGATTCAACAAAGCTCAAAAGAAAAGTGTCGAGTAAAAGACTAGAGTCAGAAAAGTCTTCAAAAAGAAGAAGAGAAAAAATATGTGTCCAAAAAGAAAAGAAAAAAGAGTGTCAAGATAAATAGAGTCAGAAAATTCCAAAAGAGAAAGAGTCAATAAAAGAAACATAGAAGAAAAATAAATTAGAATCAAGCAAAACAAGTTGCCAGAACTACCATGGCCTGATTCTCCTCTCTCAAAGGTGAGATACGTAGGCTGCCCTATCTTAGGCTCGGTCCAACCAAATAAACAATTTAGAATTGCCCAGTCAAAAAAAACTGGGGAATGAGTTAATCCTCATTGTTTGAGTCGATTCCAAAAGTTGTAAGTTCCATCCCACATCAAGTGTCGTTTGGGCCCCATGCCATCCTTTCTTTCTAACCCTATCCAAAAGTCGAGTTACAACCAAAGAAAGACCTTCAGATCAATCTTTGAGGATATTAAGGCTAAGCATGCAATAGATATGAGGATGCATTTAGGGAACTACTTGTCTTCCCCAACATAAGGAATCAAGAGAGAAATAAAATGAGAGAGTCTTACCGGTGAAAACCCTCATGGTAAGCTGAGAGAGATAAAAATAAGAGAGTCTTATTGGTGAAAACCCCACGGACACCATAAGAAAATGGTGAGCTAGGAAAAAAAAATGAGAGAGGCTTGTTGGCAAAAACCCTTTAAGGCGTCATTAACCGAATGAGGTCTTAAATACAATTGACCTAAGGAGGCAACTCAATTTCGAGGTCATTAACTCAACAACATTCGGCAGAAAGTTTGGATAGAATGATTAGGCAGTTTGATCCAAAATGCATGGAATGATCATTAGAGTTGATTGTCATTTTTAGATAAATTTTTGTTTTTTTGTTTCAAAAAGGGTCATTCATTATCTTTTCTTTCTTCTCTTTATTTCTGTTTTATCTTTCTTGAATCAGTTATCCAAATAAAATAAAATTTGTTGTCATTTTTCTCTTGTCTTTGAGTCAAGTCCATGTCAAAACAAGTGAGAAAAGATTTCAAAACTGTCTACCAGTTTCTTCAATTACACAAAGCAAAACCAAGGGCCAGCACAAAAAAGAAATAAGATTGCAAGTCAAAACAAGGCATGCAGAAAGTTTTGTCAATAGACAAGTCTGGGAACTCATGAAAATACCGAGGTTCAAAGGGTTTATCTGAGGAGCATGGCAAAGCAAAGATACTATGTTTATTTTAGAGTCATTTCCCTTAATCTGTGTTTGGGTGAATGACACGATAAAGTAGGGGAAAGTGCCAGCAATATGAAACAAAACGAAGGGAATGGACATTGGAGTAGGTGTCAGGAAATCCAAGTGTTGCAAACCATCACTAAGTTTTTAACTGATAAATTTTCTTTGTTGAAATAGGGACAAATTCGATTCACTTAATTTAGCGACCATTGGAAAAGCACTTTCGTGGGCTTTTACTTTTTGTTCAGGACCCTCCTGAAAAATGGAACTTTACTTTCTATTCAGGACCCTCGTGGAAAATGGGATTTTACTTTATGTTCAGAATCCTCCTGAAAAATGGGATTTTACTTTCTGTTCAGGACCCTCCTGGAAAATGGGATTTTACTTTCTGTTCAGAACCCTCCTGGACAATAGGATTTTACTTTCTGTTCAGGACAATCCTGGAAAATGGGATTTTACTTTCTGTTCAGGACCCTCCTGGATAGTGGGATTTTACTTTATGTTCAGGACCCTCCTGGAAATGGGATTTACTTTATGTTCAGGACCCTCCTGCGAAATGAGATTTTAATTTATATTCAGGACCCTCCTGGAAATGGGATTTACTTTATGTTCAGGACCCTCCTGAAAAATAGGATTTTACTTTCTGTTCAGGACCCTCCTGGAAAATGAAATTTTACTTTCTGTTCAGGACCCTCCTAGAAAATAGGATTTTACTTTCTGTTCAGGACCTTTCTGGAAAATGGGAATTTACTTTCTGCTTAGGACTCTCTTGGAAAATGGGATTTTATTTTTTTTTCAGGACACTCCTGGAAAATGGGATCTTACTTTCTGTTCAGGACCCACCTGGAAAATGGGACTTTACTTTCTGTTCAGGACCCACCTGAAAAATGGGACTTTACTTTCTGTTCAGGACCATCTTACAAAATGGGATTTTACTTTCTGTTCAGGACCCTCCAGCAAAATGAGATTTTACTTTCTATTCAAGACCCTCCTGCAAAATGGGATTTTAATTTCTGTTCAGGACCCTCCTGAAAAATAGGATTTTACTTTCTGTTCAGGACCCTCCTGAAAAATGGGATCCACTTTATGTTCAGGACCCTCCAAGAAAATGAGATTTTGCTTTCTGTCCAGGAGCCTCCTGGAAAATAGGACCATACTTTCAAAAAATGAAACCTTTCTTTATCATAATATTTGTTTGGTATAATTTTCATTTTAGCTTTGATTTTGGTATCAGGATCCCACCTGAAGTATAGGGTGATAAAATTGAAAGTCAGGAGCCCGCCTGAAGAATAGGGTGATGAAATTGAAAGTCAAGTAACAAGGTTAAGAGATTAAAAGTCGAGCAACAAGGTCAAGAAGTTGAAAGTCAAACAACAAGGTGAAGAAGTTGAAAGTCAAACAACAAGTTGAAGAAATTGAAAGCCAAACAACAAGTTGAAGAAATTGCAAGTCAGGAGCCCGCCTTAAGAATAGGGTAATGAAACTCAAGTCAAGAGTCCAAAAGAAGCTGCATAGATAGGATTTTTATAATTTCAATTTTGTTTTAACTTATAATTTTTATTTTTGATGTAATAACAGAGCTGCGGACCAGAACCTCGCTCGACTCTCCAACTCGGTATAGCCCCTCTTCTTTCAGTCCTTAGGGATATATGTGACTTAATTCCCTCATAACTAGGGATTAATATGACGTCCAATGTCAAGAATTGGTTTCCCTCCTTCCTTCTGTTTCATTCTTTTTGAATAATGGTCGGGACAAAATTTTGTCTCGTTGTCTACTTCTTTGTCTAAAAACACTTCATGTTTACATTCAAAGGGGGCAAGCTGTAGACACCTAATTTTGTCCCTCTCGACGTTGATTTTATCCATTTTTAGCTCACCTTACCACGTGTCCTCATCCATGTGATCATACCCCACAAAAATACAAAAATAACAAACTCCCTAACAAATTAACAACCTTATCCAAACCAACTTTACACCTTATCCTAACAACCGTATCCTATGAAATTAGGACACGTCACACCCCAATTTCCCTATCCCTTACGTTTTTTTATCCAATTTGAAACCATTTTGAAAAGAAAACCAAAAAAAAAGTGGGCCCCACGGGAGAATATTCCTAATATGTTCAATACACTAACAATAAAAAGGAAAGGGCCCCATGTATTTTGGGGATTTTCTTCACAAGAGATATACACACAATAGTTCTTCTTCTTCCAACCCACAGAGCACCATCTCACATATACTCCATACACCATATACCTCAGAGATCAGGCATACCAGGGGGGATCCATTTTTCTTTTTCTCTTCTTGGATCGACAATACACAAAAACCACGCACCAACTCGCAATTCTCCTCTCAAGCACAGCCACATACATACACATCCATACCCAAATCACACATAAATGGTGAAAAATAGTGAGACGCGAGGTGAATCAAAAGAGGAATAGTGAGATCGAGAGTGTGAGGATTACAAGCAGAGAGAGAAATCGAGGGTTGAGGAATTAGAGTAGAGATTGGGCGATTGATAGGTAGATCGGAGACAGAGAGACGAGAAAAGGGAAATGGAGTGGGGAAGTCACCGGAAACGGCTAATATTCTGAATTTTCTAGCGAGATTATTGCCGAAATTTATTTTCCCCCATCGAAAAATCCACCAGCTCTCTGTCGTTCCCCTTTTTCCAACCAAAAACTGAGGATCACTAACGTTACCCGCCGAAAATAGGTGAAAAAAAATGACTCCAGATTCTTCTTCAAAAATTGGTTCAAAAAAAGGTTCAGCGTTGGAATGGGTTCAGGTTTTAGATACTGTTGTGTCGTTTGGTTCCTAGTAGTCCATTTTGGATTGACGATGTTTACAGATTTTTAGTCAAAAAACTTGAGTTGGGTCGTGCTCTTTGGTATTTGTTCAAGTTGCGGGTTCGACGTTGAGGTTCGTGTTGAGTCGAGGTTCTGTTACCTGTGAATTCTAATCCATCACTGATTTTGGAATAAAATGAGCGATTGAGGTCCAATTCTATATCTCTTATCTCCCCTTTTGTGTATGTTTTTGAATGGTGTGATTTTTGGTTGAATTTAATTGAGGTGATTTTGCTCGTAGTTATTTGATTGTTAATCCTGGTGTGAAGTATGTTTATCACGTAGTTGATTTAGGGTTAAGTTGGATTTTGGGAAAAAAGATCAAAAATTGTTAAAAGTGAATATTGATTTATTTTGGTTTAGTAACGATTGCTAGATTCGGAATAAACGTCGACTTTGTTAAGTTTGATAGTATCATGCTTTAGACCATGAATTGTTAGGCAAACGATAGGGGTAGGCACACTTAGGGATTGCGAAATTAGTGAAATGTTTGAAATATGTGTTGAATGGATTTTTTTATCACAATTGAAAAAATGTACTCATTTGACCAGGGAATACCCCGAGGTATCTGTATTGCTTTATCCGGGGAATGCCCTGAGAAAGTTGTACTTGAAGACGGCGCACGGTCAAGACCCGAAACATCGGATGGAGTAAATCATCGGAGCATAGTTTAGTACTAGTGAGGTTACAATAGGATTTATTTTTTCCATTTTTCTTATTTTTGGACTGTATAATTGGACTGAACATTATATTTTGGATTTGTTTTGTTTCGTGCGTTTAGTCGATTGTTTTATGTGTTTTGTGCGGTTTATACATTTGTAATGTCAAATTAGCCAATACGCTCCACCAAGAGACTGTGGTCGAACCACGGGATCGAGGAGTGCCTAACACCTTCCCCTCGGTCAATAGAATTCCTTAACCGAAATTTCTGTTCGCAAACCAGTTTTAAAGAGTCAAAACGTTTTGAAAAGGATTTTTCAAAGGTACCTTGGCACACCGAATTATTCCAAGTGGCGACTCTGAGTTTTGAATATAAAAGGTCCTTTTCTAAATAAATTTTCATCTTTTGTCACTTTGATAATAAAAACCCTTTCGAACCTTAAAAATAAAATCTTTTGGGATTTAAAAAAGGGGTGTGACACAGACTACTCATACTGAAAACTTATACTAAACTGTAGCAATTCTTGGCACCCTTTCTATAGATTTCTACTAACTTTAGGGAGCAAGGAAATCTTGGCATAGTCTGAATAAAACATCTGAATAAGAAATCACTACATGGCTACAATTCTATAATATAGAGCAAGGCCTATGGAATATCATCTAATATGGAGTTACTAAGCCTTATACACTGCAACTAATAATTTTCAAGCTTAGATATATTCCTCGAATACTCTCTCAACTATACTATACTCTCGACCCAAGTACGACGCTTCACCTGAGACTACTGAAACATTCACATGGGCGTTGAGCACGAATTCATAAGCATACTAACTTATCTGATTAACTGAAAGGCTGATAGCTGAATACAGGGCATGTAAGACTGAACCGTACTTAATCTGAATAACTGGACTGAAACTATAGAGTATTATACGTATGAGGTAAGGACTGTCTGAGTAACATGAGATAACTGAGCATGAATTCATGAACTCTGTATTATCTAAGAATGCAAGACCAAACGTATAACTTGATTCTAAAATAATTAGTAATCTGAAGTACTGAAATTGTAACACCCCAATTTTGTTATAACCGGAACGCCACACGGTGCTCATGATCCCAAAGGACCACAAGCTAACCCTCTTTTGATATTTGTACCTGGTCACTGTATAATATTATAAAATACATGCGGAAAACTGGCGAAAACTTGCCATAAGGTTCAAAACATATGAAATGATCAAAGTCTTTAAACTGAAAACTTATACATCTGTCCGAAAAGCCTCTAACTGTCTAAACTACAGAGTTGATGGGACATGTCCCCAACTAACCCCGTCTAATAAAATAAAGTACTGAAATGATAATCGCCCTCAAAAGATGAGGACTCACTAATACGTCTACTGCTGCTGACTGAGTCTGGAACTACTAAGGGTACTCTGGATCTCGTGTTCCTGAACCTATGGTGAAGGTAAAATAGCAACACCATAGTGCAAATATGTCAGTATATTAGATTGTACTGAGTATGTAAATGAGGTAAGGCTAAATGTAAGGGCTTATGCATGCATAATTACTTAATTAAATGATATGTAAGAGCTGGATTAGCATACATAGAGAATCTGGAACTACTGAACATACCGCACATACTGACACTGAGCATACTAGGACTAAATATGATAACTGATACTGAATATACTGTTAATTCTGAAATCTCTAAACATACTGAGATTTTGAGTATCTAAAGCTACTGAAACTGATATCTGTACTTATTAATACTAAGAACTAGATGGATGAGTCTACTGATAATTGATATTTAAGTATGCTAGCTCTGGAATACTGAATAGCTGAATCAACTAATATCGACAACTGAGTTCTGAGCTTGCTGATATTGACTAGCTAAATCTGAGATCAAACCTATCTAGTGGATAATCTCTATGTCTTCTAATAATGATAAGGAAAGATAAGAATCTGAATTTGAGATCAAGCCTACCTAGCGGGTGATCACTGAATCTTCTGATAATGATTAACATTAACTGAACTTGAGATTAGACCTATCTAACGGGTGATCTCTGGGACTGGTAATGAGAATACTCAACTGAATCTGAGACTGAGATCAAGCCTATCTAACGGGTGATCTTTGTAAGTACTGACACTAAATAACTTTATGTGAGACCAGGCCTATCTAACGGGTAGTCCATGAATCAGTGAAATTATCTAAGTTCCTTACTGAGATAGATGACTGTATCTGACAGTCCTGATTTCTGAGTTCTACTCTGAAGACTAATACTGAAACTACAACTGTGGGAGTTCTCACTTAAATGAAATGCCCCAAATTTGGTGGAGTCCAACCTGTAACCCCAACTGAAAGGATTTCAATACCGTGCCATGGGTAAAGACCTCTCTGGTCAAGCCTCTCTAATGGGTGACCCTCAAGAGAAAGTCAAGCCTAAGGCTATGAGTACTCCTGCATGTAGTAAAGCCTTTATCTAATGGGTAAATCCTCATCCTGCGCTGTCTACGTAGTTCTGGAGTACAGGGATTGCTGCTAACGACTCCACCTCTCTAACGGAGAAGCCACCATCCTGCACTCGCTCGGTGCTAGCTCCTACTCCCAACTGAAAAACTCTGAACTGATTCTTAACTGAACTTAGACTGAGTTAAATATTGTTATTGATTATCTTACTTGACTGATCTAAATGAGTTGGCTTGGTTCCGTGCTCTGACGAAATACTTCTAAATTCTACTTTCTGTCTGAATACAACTGAGTTTTATAACTTACTGAGCTTTACTAGAACCTGTACTGAATACTGAACACTACTAGGGTCTGGACCGTGTACTAAACTTGATTAACTTGAATACTGAGATTACTGAGTTTTCTTACTGTTCAGTCATTGACTGAGTTCTACTGATCATAGCACGACAAAGATTATCGTGAGACTGACTTAGCTCTAGGCACACAGCTATATTTTGGGTATAAGTACCCCCAGGACTCTATGGAAGTAAACTGACAGGACTTGACTCTTGAATATATGACCAACATCACATCATAACAATAATCTATCACCACCAATGTCATAACAATAGTCTATAATTTGGAACATGATCAAGGACGTATCACTTCAAGCACTTGGGAACATTCAACCATGTAGATTGTATATAGAGGCATGCTATTGTCTCATAAATTATTCCACAAGGACACATGAATAGGGAGTACATGCAACATATCATACTTCACTCATCTTGGCAAAACAACAAACACTTGGCATGCTTTATTTGTCACCACATTGGGGATTTTATACTTAGTATACTACAATGGTACTATTTTCTTCATATAAGCATTCTAGCATACACATGTGAGGCACAATTTGGTCATACAACAATTCATTACCCATAATTAACATGCCTACATAATTCAACATGCTTCTTGAAGGGACCTTGTCATGAACATCACATAATCCAAACACACTAAAGTCAATACTTGCATTTTTATGATCAAAACATGAACGAAAACCCAATATCAACATGAAAAATCATCTTCAAACCACATAACTCATGAGAATTCATAAAAATATAATCTTGGAACTTTAAAAAGAGATTTTTGAACTTCTTGGGTGGAAGGGACCCAAAATGAACATTTGCATACCTTAGTTTCTTGATTTGGAGAAACTTGACGGAGGAATTCTTGAGTTCTTAAAGAAATCTTGAAGATTTATGGATGATTTTTGAAAGATTAATATTCTTGAATAAAATCCTAGATATATTCTCTTAAGAGAATTGGAAGAGAAAATGAAGAAATTAGGGTTTGGATGGGGATTCTCATATTTATAGAGGCCTCCAAAAGATGGGAAAAGACCAAAATACCCTTGCAAAAATGTCCCTTAATTGATGAAAAAAATAGCTGACGACATTCATGACAAGTCATCAGACTGGTGATAAGTCGTCACGAAATATCGTCACAAAAGGGTGAAATTTGTGATTTTCTGCTTAAGGTTGATGACATTGGTGATAAGTCATCACACTCGTGATAAATTATCACAAAATATCTTCACTGGGGGTGGAAATCTGCCTAAGGCTGACGACATTGGTGATAAGTTGTCACGCTTGTGATAACTTATCACGAATGTCATCACTCCATTTCCCAGCCTAACATGCTGGAGTAAAATGGGCATAACTCTTTGCTCCGATATCAGATTTGGGAAAAATTGGTATCATTGGAAAGATAATTCAAAGAGATTTTATTTGATATATAGTAGGTCCTCTAATTTAATATATACAAGGATTTATAGTCGATTGATGTTGACCCAAGTTTTGATGCTCACTAAAACTTGAACGATAGGAAAGCTTTCAACTTGTCCTTGAGTTAGGGGACCTCTATGATCTTAATTCATGCTCAAATAGATTCCCATACTACATAATTGATTAACACACTAAATTTACATAGGATTCGAGGCTTTTGGAACATCTGCGTATATGAATGATGGATTTTCATTCTAGTCCAAAATGTGGGGTGTTACAGAAATACTGATAACTGAATAGTTGATAACTGTACGCTATGGTCAAGCAAACTTGAAACTGAACTGAGTTACTGATCTGATTACTGAACTAAGACTGGGACTGAGGTTGTAACTATGAAGGTAACTGAGACTGTAGTGGAACTAAATACTAGGTTATGATAACTGCGTGATAGATACTGACATAAATTGAGGATCAGAATAGACACTCACACTCGGCATTTTCTCAACTTATCATCTCAAGAAAAATTTTGATTTCTCTCCCTTCAACAACTAAATACAACTTCTTGCTTGCCATTTACTTAGCACACTAACCTGATATTCAAGCCTATTTTCATAACTACAGCCTCGAGTAAAATAAGCATGCAAAAAAAATCTTTCCTTATCATGAAATATTTACTCTATTCCATCTAAGCAATCGTTTATCACTACATCATTTCATAAGGAGAGTTCACTAAAGGGTTAAAACATGAGGACCTGAAGTGTAAATGAATACTACGCCAAACTCGGCACTTAACTGAGGCCTAATGCTATGCCCTAATTTCGGTTTTGGAGTTCTCTCTCACAAAAGGAGTGTTCTTACAATCTCAAACATAAACTAAGAAAATAAACCCTACAAGGTTCTATTTATACAACATTACAAATAACAGAGAAATGACAAAAGAGCCCTTTAGTGACTAGTCTTCAAAAATACTCAAAAGTGTCATGATCATGATCATACTTGTATCAACAAGTATGAGGTGCAGTAGCCGAGTTCGTGCTTATTAGAGTTAGTGGTAGAGGTACTGGCATGCTCTAGGATTTCAGAGTTGACTCCTAACCTCTTCTTATCTATCTAGATATCTTTTCTCATTTTCAAAAGCAGATATAATATTTTCTATATTTCCTGAATTGTATTTAGATGCTCTACACTTATGACACTAGATGTTGGAGGATTTATGTATATCATTCAGACTTCAGTTTTAGGTATATGGGTTTACTTGATGGGTAACTTACATAAATTCCTGAATCTTTAAGTGATATTACATAAAATCCTGACTATTTTGTTAATCACATTTTATCTCGATTTTTTGAAATGTGATGTGTTATATGGTGATACATATAAAAAAGTGATACATTTTAAATTAACAAGATATTTATTTAAGAAAATAATAGATTCTCTTTTATTCATTGTATTCTTTTATTTAAGAAAAGTTATCGAATTTTTCTGTTGTTTTTTTAAATTTAATTTGGGTGTTTTAATTATGTTTCTCTTTTTTCGTCTTTAATTATGAAAGATATATTTTTGGGGTCTTTTTTCTCTTTTTTTTCGTCTTTAATTTTAGTCTTACTTTTTTAGATATAATTTTAATTATGTTTCAATTCTGCTTTTAGTCTTTTTTTAAAAAAATATTGTTACTTTTGTTTCCTACACTGACTACACCATTACCTTTCATTAATAACATATGAATCACCCATAACACCATATATATCACCCATTAATATCATATGAATCACCTAATAATTAAAATAAATAATTTTATCTACCATATGAATCACCATAATATCATATATATGAATTACCCAATAATTGAAATAAATAATTGTATCTATCATATGAATCACCATAATACAATATGTATCACCCATAGGAATCACCATAATACCATATATATCACCCATTAATACCATATGAATCACCCAATAATTAAAATAAATAATTGTATCTACCATATGAATCACCATAATACAATATGTATCACCCATTAAAATCATACAAAATGTATCTATCGTATGATTCACCATAATACCTATATAATGATATCATATTTATCATTCATATGAATCACCATTAAAAAAATAAACATGTATGAATAACTAAATAGATTTATATATGTATCAATAGATTTTTAAAAAAAAAAATGGGAGAGATTTTAGGAGAGAAAAAAAAAGTTGCACACATTAATGGAGGAGAAAAAATCAGGAAGGAAGATTATTTAAGCATCAATGGAAGAGAAAAAATCATGAAGGAAGATGATTTAATTGTTGATAATTAGGGAGATATTTTAGGGGAGGAAATCTTGAATAAGTTAATGGTGAAGTATAAATAGGATATGGGATTTTTTATAGAGTAAATACATAATTACCCACTAATGTTGACCGAGATTTTCAAAAAAGACACCTAAACTTTGAATTCGACTTATTACCCCACGATTCTTACTTAATCCGTTGCAAACACACCATTTTGATCCTTTGCGTATATACACGCGCCACAGGCGCTTGAAAGGGATCGAATTTGACTTTTTGGACCAATCAAAATCTGCCACGTGTAAAATAATTGATATATAATTTATATTTTTTTTTAAATAATATCTATTTATTTTTTAAAATTATCCCTACCCCTCTCCCCCCAACCCACCCACTCTTTCTTCTCCAACTCAATTCATCATTAAAGCTTCCATTGAAGTTTTTTTTTTTTTTTGAAATCATTCATTAAAGCTCTATTTTACAATTAAATCATATCATTTAACTACCCATCATTTCTTTTTCAACACAATGTCTTCTTCAACACCATTAAAGCTCTTCAACACAATGTCACCATTAAAGCTTCTCCATTGAAGCTTTTTTTAAAAAAAAAAAACCATATCATTAAAGCTCCATTTTTCAGTTAAATCATATCATTTAATCATCTTTAAAACTCAATTCAATCATAAAACTATTTTTTGAAGTGATTTGAACCAAAAAAAAAAGAACGGGAATGCATGCTAACGGAGTATGGGAGGGGGTTGGGGGAGATGCTGATGGGGTTGGGGGTGTTGGACGGGGGGGGGGTGGGGTGAGGGGAGCTGTTGATGCGGGGGGGGAGGTGCTGGATGGGGTGGGGGAAAGGGGGGGGGGTGGGGTGTTAAATTAAATAAAAAGAAAAATTTTATTAAAAAAATATGAAATTAAACGTAGTTGACACGTGGAAGCACCTGATTGGCGTGTGTCTTCACTCACTTTGTTGTGACTGAGATTCAGCGAAAAATGGTGCGTTTGCAATGAAATAAAGAAAAATCGTGGGGTAATAGGTCGATGTCAAAGTTTAGGTGTCTTTTCGAAAATCTCGGACAAGATCAGTGGTGTAATTATGTATTTACTCTTTTTTTTTATATATATATCAAAGTAAAGTTGAAAAAGGGGATCTTATGTAAATTTTTAAAAATATTTTAAAAATAAGAGATATTAGGTAATATAGTCTCTCTTAAGTATGGGATTTGTGTAATTTATCCTTGATTTCATTCTAGAATTCTCATTTGTCTTGCTTTAATTTCAGTTCTTGATTTTTTCTTTAGTGAATCGACTTACTCATCAGCGTTGGGTCTCGGTGAGTATCATCATGATTCATGACCTCAACTTTAGGATCTTGACAGCTTCATTGGTGATTTTAAGTCAACCTCAAAATTAAAGATGGAGGGTACTTATCATCTGAGCAATCTTCCTATTATCTTGATGGGATACGATTTAAAAATTATGTTGTCCCTTCAAACTGATCATTACCTCAAAATTAAAAGTGAGCATGTTTACCATCCGAACAAATCTCTTCGAATGTTTTCCCTATTCCCTTGGACATAATCATTTTTTTTGACTTGAACATTAGTGTCTGGAAGTGAGAAATCAAAGCCGCCTGGCAAATACATTTGATTATATATATGGTTCAATATTTTAATAGGTGTTTTATATCCATGTCACAGATTAATTATTGACCAAATATATTCGTTCGTCTTGATGCCCAATCATTAAACTAATTTTTGCATAATTTTCTTTATAATAATTAAATGAAATTTAACCATTAAATGTCAATATACAATAACGTGTATATATAACAGCACTCCATTATAGCAATTATGAAATTTTCAGACTACCTCTGCTACTATATTACAAGGTTTCATGATATACATCTAATATTTCTATTGACTCGATTAACAGATCATAGTTTGAGCCAGAATTATCATTATATATGTGAGCTTGTAGACACATGGAACTGTGAGGTTTCTCTACCCACATGGAATATTGAAAGTCATATATGTTAAAGTCGAACTGAAGTAGGGGAAGGGGGGAGGGGGGTTGAACAGCAGGCTCATCATGCATTTTTTTCAAGTTGTTTGAACATCCACTTGCTTTCTTGTGGGAATAAAAAAGTACTCACACATAAATTTGGTGCGGGATTCAGAATTTTCATTAAGAACGTTCGGAAAACAAAAATGCATACTTAGATATTTGAACTGGGAACCTCAAATTGAATTTCTAATTCCGTAAATCACTAAACCAACATGTAGTCTTGTGTTGAGAGAATTTGATATTTCTATTTACACATAAAAAGTTACCCTACATACAAAATGTAATTTTTTGTCGAGGGGTTCAGGATAACACCCCGAGCCCCCCTAGATCCACCCCCGTACACAGCAAGATATGTGTCATCACTCCACCTCATACCTCCAAAGTTAAGTTGGTACATTTTCTTTATTTATCCACTTGCTTCCTCACAACAATAGGAATTCTAACAAAATGTTTGCCATCACTCCATGCCAAACTTCCAAAGGTAAATTTACCACTTCTTTGGTAAGTAGATGTGATCTTTACCTCAAAGGAGATCCTCTTGGTTTTGGCATTAAACTTCAATACATTTGGAGTTACTTTAATAGCAACATTTCTCAGAGATTCATATCCAACCTTGAAGGTACTTCTTTGGGACACACAATGCCTGCTGAAGAAGTAGAATTTTTCTTGTCCGAATGATACATAGTTACATTGTAAGTCCTATCATTACTATAGCCCAAACTGCAAAGATAATTCGAATAATCATTTCTATCCATATCATAGATTAAGTCAGGATCTGCTGCTCCATTTGGATTACATATGCCACCGCCAAAGTCAAATGGATCAGCAAGTTTTATTCCAGTTCCTTCTGAAAAAATATCAGCTCTATATGTATCCTCGTTCCATGCTACACAGTTCACAGAAAATTTCAATCAGTAAATACATAAACAAAAATGCTGAAAAGAAGGAAAGACTATATATTTTGCTCACCAGTTTAATTGATGTATGATAACAGTGTAAACCTTTTGTGCATGATGGGATTAATTAAACTGATGTATAACAACATGAAATACTAATTTAAGTCTAATTTGGTAGTAAGCAACATGTTATAACTTATACTAATATGTTATAATATTTAAGTAGTTATAAATAATAAATGTAAGGTAAATCATTTTCTCAATGCAATGACAGTATTTGTGTTTTTTTATGTTAAATTAATGAATAGCAACGAAAATTTTTCATATCAAATTTGATATGGTAATTTAATATACTATAATAAGTTATATTTTGTTATCAATATATACAATTTAAATTCATAAGATATTACTTGTAGTCATAAGTGCAGACTTAATAGCAGCAGAAGCCAACTAGGATGCGCAGCTTTGATGAGTGCAACAATCCCTGCGACATGAGGAGCTGACATGGATGTTCCTGACATGAGTTTGAATTCATTGTATCCTCCATCAGTAGCAGCAAGAGAAAATGTTGCGAGTATATTAACACCAGAAGCTGCAATATCGAGCTGAAATAATATTTAAGTAAAATTTATAAAACACTTTAAAAAAATATAATAAATGATTCAATGAGAGAAATTATTAAATTAAAAGAAGATATAAATTGTTAATTATTTTATATTTACCTTTAGAATTTCTGGAGCAAAGGAATTAGGGCCTCTTGAGGAGAATCTAGGCACTTTTATGTATGTCTCCTTGCCCTCAAGAATTTCAGTTTGTCCATATTTAATTATTGGATCTTGATTGTTGTTACAAATGATGAATCAATTCAGTGATCTATAATAAAGCAAGTAAAAAATTAAAAGTACCTTGACGGGATAGAAGTCTTCTTTTTATTAAAAAGTTAATTGTTTCTCAAAAAATAATCGTTGTCGAGTTTCATGTTGTTGAGTTTTCGAGTTCCCTCTTTCTCCGAACTCCTTAACAACTATATTCTTTGAAGAATCATTTCTCATGGACAAATCTGAAAATCTTGGGTTCAATATTTTAGAACCCTCTTCTTCAGATACAACTACAAAGAACAAAGAAATTTCAACAGTATCAACCTCTTCATCATCCATTTCTCCATCTGAGTCTACACGGTCAACTTCTTCTTTTTCTTGACCTTTAGTTTACTCATCAACTTTCAATATTTGTTTTGAGTTATTAATTGATCTTGATACCATAGATGATTGATCAGAGACTTCAACTATATCTCTCTTAATGCTTACTCCGATAAAGTCATCACTAGCATATAGAGTTTCAAAAATTGTCTGCTCAGAGTGTACTTCAATATCCTCCATGTTTAGACTTTTATTGTCATTTTTAGGATCTGCTTCTTTGATTTCATTGATAGCAGCTACCACATCTCCAGTATGAACGTATTTAATATCATCTTACTTCTTATAGGTGCCTTCCTGCTCCACATAATGCATTGTATTATATCCGATCCAATCTCATTCCAAAATTATGAAAATAATGCATTTATTGCTCGACTCTCAGCTTCTAAGCATCTTTCCCAACCTTCTTATTCTTCAATAATTTTTTCAGTATGAACCATGTTGCTTTTCATGACTCGGCAACATCTTCTTATATGTCCTGCTTTGCCACACCGATACATCTGAGAGACTTCTTAGTATAATTGTTAAAAGTGTCTTCCTTCTTTCTAGTCGAGCTTAAACCATTTGAAAATTGAGTGTGAGGCATATCTTTTACTTTTCCTTTAACGTTCTTCTTGTCGGATACAAGAATATTTTCTTCCCTTGCTTTGACAAATTCACAAGTCAATTGTTTGGCTAGTAACTCCTGTGATGACAACAAATTCTCAAATTCCTCCAGGGATGGTTGTTGAGCCCATCCCTGAATTGATGTCACAAAGGGAATATATTCTGGTTTCAAACTACTAATGATAATTCTTCTCATTCGTGCTTCAAAGATAGTCCCGTCTGTATTCAATAAAGAAATCTCAGAACATAAATTCTTAATTTTTAAAAAGTACTCGGCACGAGAAAAATTACCTTGAGTGGTGTTAGCCAATTCATTTTCCAATATCTGTAGCCGAGCTTAATTCTTCTTGTTGAACAACTAGTCGAGGGTCCTCCAAATATCATGAGCTAATGTACACCTTATAATATGGTCGAATAAATTAGAGGAGATGGAGCTCTTTAGAATGAACTCCGCCTTTGCATTAATCTGCTTCCATTTCTTGTATGCACTACTATTCTCCGGTCTGTCATTCGGAGGACTTGTGTTAATCCCGTTAACAACATTCCACAAATCCTCGCCCACAAGGTATGATTCCATAAAGGTCTTGCATACCTTGTAATTGGACTGATTCAACAACTCCATTCCCAGCCTACTAACGCGACCGCTAAAATCCATTTGCACAAATCAGTTGAATCAACCACAAACCCGATTTTGAAATAGACACAAGTCAATTTATGAGTTTGGCTCTGATACCATGTAGAGAATAGCAGAAGAAAGGTGTAGTTATAAAGACCTTTTGCTAGCCCAAGATCGTTAACTAAGACCGGAAGATTCAACTAAGAAGAGGAAGCTTTAAAAAAGAAGGAAGAACTTTAATATGAAAAAGACTACACTTGAATTGATTTTATTTTTTGGTTGGTTACATATGTCTAATGTCATCCTCTATTTATTCTTGTGTGGGAATGATTCTAGATACTACAAATCTAGAGTATTCTATCATCTTCCATGAATATGTAACACTCTAGAAGATCTGGATCTTTCCTAAATACAAATATCAAGTAGACTATATTTTCAAGATTCCTCTCTCTAGAATAATTACCTAGAATATCTAGATATTTCTTCAAGATGATTATCCTAGAATTTACATAAGATATTCTAGAAATTTTACAAGAAATACTATGTTATCCAAAAAATCCACTTTAAATATTGGAAAAATTACACAAACTAGCATCCTTAAGACTATAATTACAATAAATAGCAACACTTCTTCAAAATTGTAACTTATAGCAAAAGTAGCAATATTTTACCCACTTCATAGTAATAGAAGAATATGTATTTTTCAGTCATGCATATGTATTTATGAGTAATACATATACATATTTGTATATGTATTTATATAGCAACATTTTACTTAAATACAAATACAATTTACTATTTTTCGTAATTATAAAACTATTATTATAAAAGTTATAATTAAAGCTACAAAGTTGTTATTTTTGAAATTTTTCCTTAAATATTCTTCACGCAAACCTCCATGTACTTTTGGAAAATCAAACACATGTTGGGCAAAAAGTACATATTGTGTGACTAATTTTGGAATTTGCCTTGTGAAGTGCTATACTCACTATGAATAACGTCGTGTATGTAAAGTAAAAAGTCTTGTGATTGGCTGAAGAATTATGCATTTTGAAAGGCAATTCCTGAAATTTTCACCAAGTTTTATAGATTGATTAAGAACTGAGAAACGATTTTTTTTTATTTTGGTTACTAACTAACAAATGATTAAAAGATAAAATTTAAGGCGGTTGAATATATATTATACATGTAGGTACTGGTTTCAAAGTATTGATTTGAGTTCAATAATATAATATTATCTTCATCCAAACTATAAGAAATTGGTACTGTTTTTTTTTTCTTGACTTGAAAGTTTATAGAAAACAATCTCTTTATCTCACTTTTAAATTTCCCTCCCCATATCCCATTTTAAGTGAATATATTGGTATCTTCTTGTTGTTGTGATCCATTTGATCACTTAAGCAATTGTGCAGGAACTCATAATTATGAGATCCCATATTTCCAAATAGGGTTAAAATCATCTACACCCCCAATCTTGTTATAAAAATCAAACACCCCCTCAATTTTTAATAATAATCATTCTCACTTCTTTTTTCTATTTGATTTTTTAAAATACCTACTTTACCCTTGTATTTATATCAACATTTGAATTTTTTTTAAAAAAAAATCTTTTTTATAGACACAATTTTTATTTTTTAATCTATATAATATATTTTGTATAAAAAGCTAAAAGGTTTTTTTAGATGAAAAAATAAAAGTGATAAATATTAATTGAGTATATAAATTAATGACATTCTATAACGAAATAATAAAAATTAATTTTATTAAAAATAAAAATTCTAATATCTATTTATACGTGAAAATAATAGGTAATTATATTTTTATAAATATATTTCAATGCAGGTAATACAAATTAATTAATAGTAGAGGATCCTTCGAAAACAACTTCTCGACCTCTCTGAGGTAGTGGTAAGGTTTGCGTACCTCTACCCTCCTCATACCTCACTTAGGAGATTTCACTGAGGTGAAAATCAATCAAACACCTCCCTTAGTATTGAGTAACAATCATTCTCCCCCCTTTTCACTATGTAATACTATTTTACCCTTAATATTTTTAAACTTATGTTTATATAATATTTTTTTATATTATATATATTTATCTTTCATAACCGATGTATTTATTATTTTTATTTAAATTTGTTTACATTATTAGTAAATTCTTTTATAAATTAATTACAAAATCTAATGGTATTTTTTACATTCAATATTTTTATATTATAGGTATTAAGTGTGTATGTGTGTATATATAATTATGTATATAGATACATATTTTGATTCTCTTATTTTTTAATATCTATATAGATAAACGAGTTTTAGTTGTCAATATGAATTATTTTATAAATTGTAATTTAAAATTCATTAACAATAATCATTTGATTTGTAATAAATATAGATCTACAACAACACCATACCCAGTGAAATCCCCGAAGTGAGGTATGTGGAGGGTAAGGGTAAGCAAACCTTACCACTACCGTGGGGAGGTAGATATGTTGTTTTCAAAGGACCCTCGACTATTAATTAATTTGTATTACTTGCATTGAAATATATTTATAAAAATATAATTACCTATTATTTTCACGTATAAATAGATATTAGAATTTTTACTTTTAATAAAATTAATTTTTATTATTTTGCTCATTTATTTAGTTATAGAATGTCATTAACTTATATACTCAATTAATATTTCTCACTTTTATTTTTTCATCTAAAAAATAACCTTTAGCTTTTTATAGAAAATATGTTATATAGATTAAAAATAAAAATTGTGTTTATAAAAATAAAATTGTTTTTAAATATTCAAATGTTGATATAAATAAAAGGGTAAAGTAGGTATTTTGAAAAATCAAATAAGAAAAAGGAGGGAGAATGATTATTGTTCAAAGTTGAGGGGGTGTTTGATTTTTGCAACAAAGTTCGAGGGTGTAAATGATTTTGACCCTTTCCAATATAACTAGTTATATACTATTTTATAAAAGTTATTGAAATAGTTTGTTAGTATAAAAAAGAATAATAACTCATATTTTTGGCCGAAAAAAAAAACTAAGTTGAATTTTAAGTAGAATATTTCTTAGCATAACATATAAAAGATTTCTTTTTCTATTTCTCAAACGTGGCTCAACTTGGCCATAAATTTAACTTCATATATAAATAAATCCTAAGTGCCATTATGAGGAAAAACAATGGTGATTAGAACTCCAAAATCCTTTCTTATGCTCTTAATCACTCATATGAAAATAGAAAGTATACGTTCTAAAAAATTCAAAATATATATATATATATACCATTTTTAAAGGAGTAAAAGTAGAATAATTTATCTACTTGTATTCGAGTGAGTGGCTACTATTTACGCTTAATATACTAGCCACAAATTAATTTTTCTACTCTGTGTGGTGAGTTTAAGCTATTTAATGATTAATACATTGCAATTATTTTTCTAATTTCATTAACCAAATTTGATTTTGAAGTTGGGTTATCTTCTCCCTTTCATATTTTCTGTTGAAAGGAGGGAAGCAAAAATGATGAATAACCCAACTTTTTCCCTTGTTATTTTATTTCTTCTGTTAATTTTTACGTGTTTATGTGAAATAACAACAAAAGCAGATAATGCCGATGCTAAGGTACATTTTAGATATTCTTGAGAGAAAATATTACTTGCAAAAATGCAGATAATGCTATCAATATTAATAAAGTGAGAGAAAATAAATGCAAAAGATAATCAATATTTCCTTAAATATTTTCTAAAATAACAAATATATTTAAATAATAATTTTTAATCCACCAAGATCGAAGATCATCCCCTTAACCCAACCTCAAAAGCACAATAATCATCATAATAAAATTGCAGAAGCCAAGTAAATAGTAATATGGAGATAAATAAATGACTCAATGAAATTAAGTGTCAAAATAATAATTAACCAAAATCCACATTTGTCCATAATAGACTTTAAAATTAGATAAATACAATAACTAAAGTGGAATAGAGGGAGTAGTATTTTGGACCATTGGAATGCGTGATTTAAGAAGTTAGCTTAGAATCTCCTTATATTTGTTTATTGACCATAATGAATATTAATCTCTCATTGATTAATTTGTTTTTTGACGATATTCTTTTGATCTATAGTTTTACGTGGTTTACTTGGGACACAAACCTCACAATAATTATGAACTTATTACCAATTCACATCATGAACTTTTAGGTCAAGTGGCTGGAAGGTATGTATATTCTTTAAATAATCAATGAAATTTATAAATTTAACCAATGAAATGTAGTAGAATCTATTTTAACCAAAAAAATTATTAAAGCCTATCATAGAAATATTTACCTCTAATGACCCTACAAATTGCGAAAATATTATTTCATATATTTCATTATTTAAAACTTAAAATCGTATTTTCTTGTCATGCAGCAAGGAAGAAGCTAAAAAACTGATGATGTATAGTTATAGACATGGTTTCTCTGGCTTCGCTGCTAAGCTTACTGATTCTCAAGCCAAACAAATTGGAGGTATTTGAATTATCTTAACTAATAGTCAGAAAAATTATTAAAAAAAGGAAATAAAATAATTTTATGAAAAATTAAAGATTTTATTCATTATATGACTCTTCGTTACCTGATGTGGTTCAAGTTATACCAAATCAATTTTACAAGACTCATACCTCAAGGAGTTGGGACTTTTTGGGTCTTTCTAAGCATGACCCCAATAGTCTTGTGAACAAAACAAATCAAGGTGATGGAATAATTATTGGCATAATAGATTCAGGTTTAGTGTCTCCCTTTCTTTTCTTTTCTTTTTTTCATTTTTTGGTTCTTTTTTCTTAAATAAATAAAATATGTCTTACAACTAATGATCTTATCAAAAGGGAATTTAAATATTATGCACAAATAATATTGTAAAAATATATTTTTACATTATTGATGTACTTTATCTAGTTATAATAAGTTAATTATTAATATTTCTTCCTCCTTACAATCATATAGAAAATTATCTTCAAGTATTTAATTGGTTAGCTATTTATAAGGTATCATTTTTGAATTGGTTGTGTAGTTATCTTTCTCAATTAAAAGTTTAAAGTAATTTTATAAATGTATTTAATCATAGTTTCAACTCATCTAGATTTTATCCATTTTTATTAACCAAACAAATCAATATTCTTAGCTTTTAAATAATATATTGATGGATGTAGCGTATATTTTATGGATTCATCTAAATTCAATAATTTTAACTTGAATATTGAATCTGAGTTTAAAAACTTCCGATGATAAATGTAAATAGTCGATTATGAATTCAATGATCAAATTCACTGCTGTAGAACCCTAACACCCATAATGTTCAATAATCCCCATATCTAAATAATGGATAATTAGTGAAAGTTAAACCAAAAACCTTCTTTGTTGAGCTCCGATGCTCTTATCTAAAAGTTTTAGATGTTAGAGAATCTACATAATTCTTTTACTTATTTATAATATTTTAAACAGGTAGCCTGGAACGGTATAAATGGTGAAATGATTAGTAATATCGATGTTCTTGCCGCCATTGATGATGCTATAAAAGATGGAGTTGACGTAATATCAATATCTATTGGTGGTGGTGGTGGTGGTGCAGTCAATTATGCTGACATTAATGAGGATACATTATTTGGGATAGGATCTTTTCATGCAGTATCGTATGGTAGATCTTTTATTGCTAGTGGAGGAAATAGTGGACCGACCTCTTACACAGTTGGTGCTACTTCTCCATGGGTGATAAGTGTTGCTAGTAGCTGTTTCAATAGAGAAATTGTTACTCCTTTAACACTTGGCAACAACAAGACGATACGAGTAAATTCTTTTGTTTTCTTAAAACTTCATTTTGAAGAAAAATATGTCAATAATTTATCTAGCTAATTCACTTAATGCAGTTACATTTTTAAATATAATCAACAACAAACTGGCCTCATATCAAATATCAGTATTAAAAATTTGAGGCTAGAAGTTGTTACTTTGGAAGTGAGATTGATGGTGTCCTAAATAATTGATATTTATTAAAAGTTTTAAAACTTGTGGTAAAATGTTAAATATGGTTTGACAAAGTATCTTTTTGCCCAATAGACCCAATCGATCACATATCAAAAGGTCAATAAACTTCAGTTAATTAAGAAAACTAATTTTGAAAAATACAAACCTCCAAAGGTTGGGATTTTAATTTTATTTTACTTCTTTAAAAAAAATCGATTTTATGTATAAAGTTAATTTTTAAAATTATTAAATAATAACAAAATGCATCAACTGTTATTCAAATAATCATTTATACTAGTACATATTTTAACACCTTTGGAGTGATTGTAGGCTTCGGGACTTATTAAAGGGAAGGGGCACGGCTTTGCTCCTTTGGTCACTTTAGCGAATGTAACGAAGTAAGTGAAATGTATATTGCATCGTCTAGTTAATGCACTTTACAAGTGTTTATTCTTTGTTTCAAAAAATATAGAGGAGTTTCGTTATTTTTTTTAGGAGAAAATAAATATTATGATGATCGATAAGTAGAAATTGTTTTTAGAGGCTAAAAAAAAAAAATTACTTTTCTCCAAAAATATATTTTTGAAAAACACTTTGGACAAAAACAACTGAGAGGTACTCTTAGAAAAAATTGGTCAAACATCGATTGTTTCTTAAAAATGCTTTTTAAAGTTTATTAATTAAAAATAAATTATTTCTTACTTAAAGCACAACAACATCATACTCTATATAATCCAAAAAATGAGGTCATTTTTCAAATATATATTAATGCTTGCTTTTTTCCAATTGCAGAGTTTAAGACATTAAGTCTATTGCCAGTGGATTAAAAGGAAAAGTTCTACTACTTTTCTTTCAAAAGGAAGACGACGCAGAAATGTCTGTAATGCATCTAAAGTAAACAGGACTTTTGGCTTATATTTGTGCTACACTCCCTGCTGATCAACTTAATGGCTTTAATCAAATTTCTCAAAATAATATGTCATTTTTTATGGTTGATTTTGAGCAAGGAAATCAAATTTTTGCTTATATTCAACATTGTATATCGAAGTAAGCATATATTTCTCCTATTTTGATACTTCTTGTTTTTACTTTTTTTTTTTTTTCTATTTTTGAATATTTTAAGCCATATCTTATATGAGGTAAAATATTTTTAGAAGTCAAGTCATTAAAAATGGAAAAGATATTTTACGAAAAAAAGAAAAACAACTTTCCTTGCTCTTGGATGGAAATCACGAGCAATTGTCTCAACTCTTATATTCATGTCACTATTTTAAACCAACACTTAAATATTATTAGTAATAGTCAGTAGTAATTATAATTTTTACTAAGCATTAGTCGGTGCTAATATTATTATCAATCTTTATAAACATTTTTCTTAAAAATATTATTCACTCTCTGACTAACGCGAGAGGAAATTTTTAATTTGAGAAAAATATTTATTTTCTGAGAAATAAGGAATTTTTTATTTTAAAAAAAAACTTTTATCACGTCAAAATACTTTTAATTTTTTACTTGCGTTATTATAGATCACTAAATTGATTCATCATTTTTATGAGCAATCAAGATCCAATAATTAAATATGGACAAACTAAAATTCTTAAGGGCAAGAAGACATACATAACAGTGCCTAGATTCTCCTCAAGAGGCCCTAATTCCTTTGCTCCAGAAATTCTAAAGGTAAATATAAAATGATTTAACAATTTTTATTCTCTCATTGAATTATTTTATTATATTTTTTAAAGTGATTTATAAATTTTACTTAAATATTATTACAGCCTGATATTACAGCTCCTAGTGTTAATATATTCGCAGCATTTCCACCTGCTGCTGGAGGATACAATGGATTCAAACTCGCGTCAGGAACATCCATGTCAGCCCCTCATGTCGCAGGAATTGTTGCACTCCTCAAAGCTGCACATCCTAATTGATCTCCAACAGTTATCAAGTCTGCACTCATGACAACAGGTAATATCTTATAAATTTAAATTCTATACATTAATAGCACAATTCGACTTATTATAGTATACTAAATTACCTTAGCGAATTCTATATGAAAAGTTCTCATTGCTATACATTAATTTAACATAAAAGAACACAAATACTGTCAACACATTGACAAAATGATTTACCTTACATTTATTATTTATACACTACTAATATATTTTAACATATTATAAGTTATAACAAGGTTGCTTACTACCAAATTAAACTTAAATTAGTATTTCATGTTGTTATACATCACTTTAATTAATTAATCCCATCATGCTCAAAAGGTTTTACAATGCTATCGTACATCAACTAAATTCTTGAGCAAAATATATTGTCTTTCCTTCTTTTCAACATTTTTGTTTATGTATTTACTGATTGAAATTTTCTGTGAACTGTGTAGCATGGAACGAGGATACATATAAAGCTGAAATTTTTTCAGAAGGAACTGGAGGAGATTTTGCTGATCCATTTGACTTTGGAGGTGGCATATGCAATCCAAATGGAGCAGCAGATCCTGGTTTAATTTATGATATGGAGAAAAATGATTATTCGAATTATCTTTGCAGTTTGGGCTATAGTTATGATAGGGTTTACAATGTAACTACGTATTATTCAGACAAGAAAAATTCTACTTCGTCAGCAGGCATTGTGTGTCCCAAAGTAGTACCGTCAAGGTTGGATATGAATCTCCCTTCAATATCAATTCCAAATCTCAAGGATTCAGTTACTATCAAGAGAACTGTTACTAATGTTGGAAATGTTAACTCTATATACAAATTAGTGGTTAAACCTCCGAGAAACGTTGCTATTAAAGTAACTCCAGATGTCTTGAAGTTTAATGCCAAGACAAAGAAGATCTCCTTTAAGGTAAAGATCACATCTACTCACCAAAGAAGTGGTAAATTTACCTTTGGAAGTTTGGCATGGAGTGATGGCAAACATTTTGTTAGAATTCCTATTGCTGTGAGGAAGCAAGTAGATGAATAAAGGAAAAGTAGCCACTTTTATTAGATGGAAGTATGGGGTGGAGTGGAGTGAAGACACACATCTTTCTGTGTACAGGGGTTGGATCTGGGGGGTTCGGGGTGTTATCCTGGACCCCTCGACAAAAAATAACATTTTGTATGTAAGGTAATTTTTTTTGTGTATAAATATACATATCGAATTCCCTCAACACAAGACTACACGTTGGTTTAGTGATTTAGGGAATTAGAAATTCAATTTGAGGTTCCCAATTAAAATGTCAAGTATATTTTTTTGTTTTTCTAACATTCTTAATGAGAATTCTGAATCCTCCACCAAATTTATGTGAGTATTTATTTTCCCACAAGAAAGCAAGTCAAAATGCATGGTGAGCCTGTTGTTCAACCCCCGCCCCCCCCCCCCCCCCCCCCCCCCCCCCCCCCGCGGGGGGGTCAGTCTTCCTCCATGTTTTTTAATGTAAAAACAATGAAGTGGAGAAGTAATTTTTTTTAAAAAAAAATAAGTCATCACCTCAGGTTGTGGTGCCTTTGGTGAGGGAGGTTAGGCTTGACCCCTACCATGTCTATTAATCAACAAGAAGCTTGTTAAGGGGGACATGGACCTTACCCCTAACCAACAGATTCCATCTTTAAAAGATCCACAAAAAAGAGTGAGGAAGGAGTAGCCTATACAATCTCCTTCTCTACCAAAGCATATAAACATCAACTTACAAAGAAATTACATTTTTCATATTTTCTCCTCATATAAGGTAATTGTCGTTTGTCTAGTTGAATTAAACCTTTGATCTCTTGGTGAAGGGATTGCCAAGAGTAAAAAAAGGTTTCATTTCCAATAGTAGAGGCCATTTTAGCAAAGTAATCTGCTACCACATTAGCTTCTCGGTAGCAATGGTTGAAATCAACATTGGCATTTTTAACACTATTGTTAGTATCATAAATGATCTTCTTCAGATTGAGATTAGCGATACCTTTGTTTTTCAGCATGTTGATGATCACCATCGAATCCATTTCTATAACGGAACTATTAAGACCCTTCTGCACACACCATTGAGTCCCAAATCTAGCAGTTGTAGCTTCCGTTTGGTTATTACTGGTACAATGCACTACCTTTGAAAAAGCCATCACAAAGTCTCCATTGCTGTCTCTAACTATGCCTCTGATACCTGCTTGTCCTGTGTCCTTGTTGTAGCTACCATCGACATTAATTTTGTAGTCCCCTACTTCTGGTTTTTGCCAAATAACTTGTTTGACATTGACCTTAGGTTGCAATCTTTCAAAAGTGTCACACATGTTGGGCCAGTTTCCTGTTACGGTTACTGATGGGAAAGTGATGTTGAGGGCAGCAGTAATATTCCATATTATTCGATACTCCATCTTCTTGTGGTACATCTTGTTTTGATCCCCAAATTTACAATTTGTCTATTGTTTCTAGATTTCCCAACATATAAATATAGGGGCAATATGAATGATCATGCTGTGTACACTATTTTTGTTCGTAACACTCCACCAATTATTGAAAATTCTTCTTATAGGTCCTGGCCGATAGATTATGCCCAGAGGAGCACCAATATATTTCCAAATATGCATAGCAGTATTCCCTTGAGTAAAGGTGTGTTGGATGGAATCAGTTACAGGATTTGTGCAGCAGTAGCATTCAACATTAGAATCTTGTCCAGATCTAGATACAACCTCGCCAAAAGGAAGTTTCCCTTGGCATAATCTCCAAGCAAGAAAAGATATCTTAAATGGTATAGACTTATGCCACAGATTTTGCATAAAATCATTTTTTGACTTCACATTTCTCACCAAATTCCAAGCGGTTTTATTAGAGTAATGACCATCTGCAGTACACATCCAAATAGGATCAGCATCCTGGTCATTTGGCCCAATGTTGATGTGCATAATACTTTGAACAATGTTTGTAGGAAGAACACAAGACAAAATTCTTTCACCCCATTTTCTATCCAACATGAAATCTTTAACACAATTTGGCAAAAAGCCCATCACAGTAGATAGAAGGAATAAGAGCCAAAGTGCCGAAATTTGTCCATCTATCCCACCAAAAATTGTAATTTCCACTATTGATGTTCCATTTGACATGGTTTTCTGCAATATTCCTGGCCCATACAAGACTTTTCCATCCTTAAGAGTTACCCGACATCCATTTCTTTTGAACCAAATGTTTATTAGCGCAATACTTGTTTTTCAAAAAATCAGCCCAAATAGAGTTTTTCGTTCTCAATCTCCACCACCTTTTGATAGCCAGGGTATTGGAGATATCAACCAGCCTTTTAATACCTATACCTCCTTCATCTTTTGGATGACATAAATTAGTCCAAGAGCTCCAGTGAAACTTTCTCCTCTCAGTTGTAGAACCCCAGTAAAACCTAGCCATGTGTTTCTCAATCATATTCAGAGTGGCTTTAGGAGGGTTAAGTGCAGAGAGAGTATAAGTCGGAAGAGATTGAAGGACACTCTTAATAAGTACGGATCTTCCCCCGTACGTGAGCATCTTACCTTGCCAACCATTCATCCTCTTAACTACCTTCGAAACCATACCATCAAAATATTTTACTTTTTTTCTACTATAATACAGAGGGCAACCCAAATAAAAAAGGAAATGACTTGTCCATATAGCCAGTGCATTGTCTCAATCTATTGATTCTATATGGACTAGTCTTGGGGCATGTTAAAAAAAAACTCTTGTCATTGTTGACCTTTTAACCAGAAACCTTTTCGTATCTCTTAATTTACTTCATAATCATCTTAACTGAATTTGTATTACCACTGGAGAATATGACAATGTCATCTGCGTAAGCTAAATGATTAATTTGAGGCCCTCTTTTGTTCATGGAGAAAGGGATAAACTTGTTATCATTGTTGAAGTTGTTCAGAGATCTTGAAAGAACCTCGGCTGCTAAGATAAATAAGGAAGGGGATATGGGATCCCCTGTTTGAGCCCTTGAGAGAAACGGAAAAATCCATGTCTGGTACCACTTCTTAGGATTGAGTACCAGGCATTAGAAATGAGCCTTTTGATAAGGTCTATCCAGTCACTACTGAAACCATATTTATGCAGGATATTAAAAAGAAAGGACCAGGATAACCTATCGTATGCCTTTGCCATGTCAAGTTTGCTCACCATATTTCCTCCCTGATTAGGTTTAGCAATATCATGAATGATCTCTTGGGCAAGCATAACATTTTCTGTAATTAATCTCCCGGACACGAAACCACTTTGATTATCAAAGACCAATTTGTTAAGAAGAGGGTTCAATCTTCTAGCTACCAATTTGGAGATAATCTTGTTGGTGTAATTTCTAAGACTAATAGGCCTAAACTCATTAAAAGTAGAAGGAGAATCCACTTTAGGGATTAATGTTAAGCAAGTGTGAGTATAGAATTTGGTAAGTCCTTTACCCTTGAAGAAATCAGTGACAAAAGCAACAATGTCATGCTTTATAATATCCCAACAATACTGAAAGAGCATGCCATTAAAACCATCAGGCCCTGCACTGCTTTCTGTACCCATACTGAAGACAGTATCCTTAATCTCCTCTTCATCTGGCATTTTTGAAAGATACTCATTGTCTTCTCTGTTGATAATATTAGGAATACAATTCAGAATGGAACTGTTATAGGTATGTTGCCTCAGGTTAGAGAAATCTTTGTAGTGATTGATAGCAGCCTTTGCTATCTTATCATCTCCTTGGATCCAAATGTTCCTATGGTTTTTAATAGAATACATATGGACGTTCCTTCTTCTGTTTCTCAGAATACTATGAAAGTATTTTGAGTTATAGTCACCTTCTTTGAACTAATTTATTTGAGTCTTTTGTCTGAACAAGTTGTCTTGTAGACCCAACCATCTTACATATTCTGCATATCCTTTGTTCAGCTCTTCTCTCTGTTGTTCATTGTTGTTTTGAAGATCCAAGTCATCTAAAATAAGTATCTTAGCTTCCCAGGAGTTCACTTCCTCATGAAGGTCAGATTAACTTTAACATATATCTCTCAATATTCCATGTGGGTAGAGAAAACTCACATTATAAAATTCTGGATCAAACTAAAATCTATTAATCGAGTCAATAGAAACATTGAAAGTATACCATGAAACCAAGAAATATAGTAATAGAGGTTAGTCTAAAAATTTCATGATTATTATAGTGGAATGTTGTTATATATATGTACAGTGTATACTGATATTTAACTGTTAGATTTCATTTAGTTGTTAAAAGAAAAATATATAAAAATTAGTTTAATGATTGTGTATCAAGAAGAAAGAATATGTTTGGTCAATAATTAGTCCGACACTCTTGAGTGTCATGGATATAATGTACCTATTAAAAGATTGAACCATATCTAAAATCAAATATATTTGCCAGGCGTCTTTGGTTTCTCTCTTCTAGACACTAATTCTCAGGTCAAAAAAGATGATTATATCCAAGGGAATAGGAAAAACATTCCAAGAGAGAGTTGCTCGGATGGTAAGCATCGCTGACTTTCAATTTTGAGGTAGTGAGTTTGACGGGACAACTTAGTTTTTAAATCATATCCCATCAAGATAATAGGGGGATTGCTCGGATGATAAGTACCCTCCACCTTCAGTTTTGAGAATGACTTAAAATCATCGGTGAAGATGTCAAGATTCAAAAGTTGAGGTCCTGATGATACTCACCGAGACCCAGCCATGATGAGTAAGCGGATTTCCTAAAATCAAAAGAAAATCAAGAATTGCAATTAGAATAAGACAAACGAGACTTCTAGAATGAAGTCAAGTCAATCCATATACGTAAAACGGAAGTCTGAATGATACACCATAAAGCCTCAAACATCTAGTGTCATAAGTGTAGAGCATCTAAATGCAACTCAGAAAATGCGAAAAATACAGTATTTGCTTCTGAAAATGAGAAATGACATCAAGGATTAGAAAGTGATCGGCTATATCACACGATTCTTGAAGCCAAGTAATACATAATCGAAAGCAAACACAGATAAAGGAATCAACAACTATCAATACAACACACTAGCAAAACATTACGGAGAGGCAGATAAACTTCAAATCGGTAGGAAACATAGGTTAAAAAAATAATATTCAAATTGACTGATTTTACCACCTCATTAAACAAGATAGAACATCATTTCTTACATACATAGCCTTGCGAAACCTTAAAACTTTAGGCCCATGAGCCAAAATCCAATCAAGATAAAAATACTAACGAACAGTCACTATAATCATCACAAAATAAACGAACTTGAAAATCTTACTTTTGTACCAAGTTACAAATAGACAATATAAGGGCCTAACATCAAACTTAGACGACATGAGTCCACCATATTGTCAACGAGACAAAATCAAAGTTCACATTTAAGGGGCAAAGTTCGACATGGCCAGTAAGACAAATGAAGGAACAAGTATGCAATCAACAAGAGAAGAGGAAATCACGCTTTCAGGCAGATCAAAAATATGTGCGGTAATCAAATTGGGAAGGAAAATAAAGGCAAGAGAAGCTAGACAATTTCTAAAATAAAATATAGTTATGCAGGTGCAGAACATATAAGTAATCTTATTTACAATGACATTTTTTACATAGTTAACACAGAGAGAAATACAACTTATAATCCCAAGAGGAGTACACTACAAAATCATCCTCATATTCTCTTTGATGAACTAGAAATGAACTTTCTAGGGTCAAAGAAAAGATCCTTGAGGGTTCATAAGATCGTGACCTTACTACAGACATACAACCACTATCTCTATTGGCTTTAAAGGAGAAAAGAATTAGGAGGCAGTTTGTATCTGGTTAACACAGTAAATTAAACCACCATCAGTGACCTTGAAATAGGAACAAAATTAAGGGAGGAATCAAAGCAAACCAAAATTACACTAAACTTAGGAAGATGTATCTAGACTAAAACAAGGATATTCAGCCTAAACAGATAGCAAATCAGATCATAATATTTAAGTATAAAAATAGCATGCTAGGGATCAACAAAACTTAGTGTAATAGTGGTTTCGAAAGCAAAACAAAAATTATGAAATTAATATATCCAACTCCAATTCAAAATAAATCAAAAGAAACTATACATTCGACTTTCATCAAACAACGTTAAGGCTAGACAGTGACATAATATCTCGCAACGAAAGTTATTAAATCAAAGATAGTGAACAAGACAAGGAAAGACAAAAATTCCATGATATATGCAGCTTCATACTATAAACTTACAAATAATTATCACCAGTAACATGAGACATTGAATTCATTCATTACTTTAAAAATCTGCAACTAATCAACACCATTAACATGAAACAGTGCGTTCAAAGTAACCGAAACGTAAGCAACAAAATAAATATTGATTCAGCAAACAACATAATAACAACCAATACAATCAAATCCTACGGCAATTGTAGCCATCTACAACAAGCAATCCCAGCATTATCACGATTATGACTACACAACTATTGCTACAGAGAAAGAGATGAAGAAGAAAATGATAACAAAATTAAAAGGAAAAAAGTGTGTTTATCTTTTTTAGGGCAGAAAAACCGAACCTCAAGCCTCGTTGGAATCCGCCACCATTGAAAAGCTTTGAAACTTTGAGAATCTCGATTAGCTGATGTTTTTTTTTTTTAAATAAATTACTAAAAGAAAATTTAGAGTAAAGGCCCAAAATCATTCATTATGTTTACTTTAGACATAAAATAATATATATTATTTTAATTAGTGCACTATTAATCTTTTTTGTTTAAAAAGTGAGTGCATTTTTAGTCATCACCCTAACACTGTAAATTTTTTTAACAGCAGCCTCCTCACGTTCATATTAAGTAAACACGAGCACCATTAGGCAAGGAAAATCAATGCAAAAACACATCAAATAAGCCTTGAGGTATCGACACTGCATTAACAATTCAGACTTCTCTGTATCACTACATCAACAATTGTTTCAATCTATTAATTTCATGGTCTGATAAGACTCATAAAGATAAAAGATGACGTCAACTTTTATGTTAGGCGATGCCAGATTCTTCAGCAGGTTAGTAGAGGTTAGTTAGAATTTTCATCAGCATCGAAGATTTTGGCTAAGAGAAGTTTTATACGCTGCAAATCAGGCTCTTAGACTACAAAACCTTCCAATTTAACTTCTTTGAGGTGATTAAATGTCATATTTGTGAAATGTTCCACTTGAAGAGCTTTTGGGATAGGAACATCATCATAAAAAGTAGGTTCGACTGATGGATTAGTCAATGATATTTTACTTTCGTTTCAATTGCTTGCTCTGTCGTTAACGTGTTATTTTTGGGTCGCAACTATCTTGCAACGTGAAGCCACTGAAACTGCTCATGTTACGAGTTTCAACTCTGTCAAGCTGATGTTGGTAATTGCTTCCTTATACTGCTTATGGTGTGCAACCCAAATATATTTGGTTCGTCCTCGTCGGCCAGCTGTTGGTGAAGAGGCTGATCTCGAAGTTCTTGTGTTTATGGGAATATATTTTTTCCTCCCTCATTGACTGTGCATTCAGTCCATGAACTCATGAGAACCCCAAGAACTTATGCCCTTATGACTAAATAAAAATCATAGTGACTAGTGACACTTCAAGACTCAAATTGATTCAAGCCCTTGTCAGCAACATTTTGCAGGTGAGTTTTTCTTTGGAGGGAAAAAAATAGTGTGATAGAAAGGTAATTAGTTGATGTTAAAAAAAAATTAACAGTGTTCGAGTGATGACTAAAAATGCACCACTTTTAAAACAAAAGGACTATTAGTGCACCAGTTGAAAGAATATGTATTATTTTGTGTTTAAAATAAAAATAATGTATGATTTTGGGCCTTTACTCAAAAATTTACTACTTGTTTTCTCAAAAAAAGCTTTTCCGTACTCTCTTCAGACTTGCCAATTTCGCTCTAAAGTGAGCTATTTATAACAAAAAAATAAAAAAAATAGGGTCGATTTTTTTAGCTCAACCGATGTGGACAAAAAGGAAATCGGGAGTATTTTGAGAATTATTTAAAGGGAAATTTTGAATTTTTAGATATGGACAAATTGCAACGTCATTCTTGTACTCAATTTTGAATTTCTGGAAGAAAATTTGAAATCAGGAATATTGGACATTCAGCTTATTCGATTTAATTATTTAGTATTGATTTAGTTTTTTTATTTTTGATTGTCGAAAATGACAACCGTAACCAAACCAAAATAAATTTAGTTTGGTTCGGCTTCTATACATTTGGTTCGGTTATTTCGAAATTTTATTTCAGTTTTGAAGATTAAAGTAGTGAGTTTTTTCTGTCATGACTAGGAATTAAAATTTAGTGATTTTTTTTTTAAAAAAATATTTTTTTCAAATCTTTTTTTCATTTCCAAATATAAACAACTCAACAAGGATGAAATAACATGAAATAGCCAAAAAATAATATTTATACTGAATATATAAAATAAAAAATATACATATAATTTATATATATAATAAATATATATATTATTTATATAATTTCAATTTATCAGTTAAATCAAAAAAAAAATTGAAAAAAACAAAAGTTGAAACTTTTAACTACATTTCTAAAATTTGAAATCGAAATCGATTCGAAAAAACAAAAAAACGAAATCAAAATATATCCAGTCCTAATTGAAATAGAGCAATATATGTACTCCATGGCGGGAATTTTTTACGGAATATTCTTTGACCATTGACCTGGCTGCCACCTAGCACCTTTCTAGAAGGTTCTAGTGGCTTCCAGCTTTTTCCACGCACACCCCTTTACGTCGCAACGACGTTTGGGTTGGGCGGGGGAGGGGGGTTTGAAGGTGGGGATTGGGTTTTTGGAGTTACTGTTTGTTGTTTCTCTGTTGTGCGTATTGTTGCTGTTCGTTTGAAGGAGAAGAGGGGAAATAGGGTGTTGGGCTGAAGTGGGTTGGGTCAGTAGAATGGAGTGGGCTTAGGACGGGTGTTGATTGGGCCTGCTGGAGTGGGCTAGTAGCTAATTAATTGAATGGCGGTTAGGATTTGAATTTATTTTTACAAAAATAGTCAATTACATGGGATATTACTAATTTCATTCAATTTTGGCCAATTGATGATTAATTAGTCAATTGCAAGAAGTAGTTTCAATTATGGCTCAATTCAATGAATCGGCTAAATTGAATCAAAATTTTATATGAATTATAAACCAATTTAATTTTGAGTTCCTGGTTTAATAAAATCAACCAAATATTTTTTTTAAAATAAATTATTTTCAAGCACAAATTACAATTAAACTAAGGTCTTAATCATTTGAACTAATTATCATGATAGACTTGATTAAAATCCTGTGTTCCATAGAATATATATTTAAGTAACAAAATTATATGATTTTGTATAATTGAATATGAAAAATATATAATCGTCCTTTAAAATGACAAAATTACCTAGATAAATACTTTGGAGAGCTTTTATCTGGATAAAATAAATGTTGTGATTTTATTTAAATTTCAAAGAAACTCGGGACTAAACTTAGTTGTGGAGGGCAAACATTAGGTGTCAACAGTCATAACCTACCTCGAAGCATCGATATTTCACCTAGGGTTCTTCAGCATGGAGCCTTTCTCTTTCAAACGATCTCAGAAACAACTAAAACATACAAAGGTAACACCTACGGGTCAAAAGAAAACTAATGATATCCATAATGATTATTTTTAAGACGGGTTCAAAATAGGGTTCAGAAACAGGTTAGAAAAGAAAATGGGTAAAACTGAAATTTTCTTTTAGAAACATATTCCCTAAGGTTATAGGAATCTACAACTGAAAACCCATGCGAAAATGAGTTAAAAATGATGTTCGATTCAAAGAAAAATTAATACAAGCTTTACCGATAAAATTTCAAAAATTCATTTCAAAATCAAGGTTAAAAGGTGTTTTCAAAGACATAATCAATAGTAAATAATGAAAAAAATGATTTTAGAGATTACCCACATGAAAAGTGATGAAGAAACCCAAGAAAATCACTCTTTTTGAGACTTGGAGGTCCAAAAATGGAGAAAAATTGCAAAAATAAATTATATATACTTTTCCAACATTGACAGCTTAAGCAACTAGATGATTGCTAAAGTAGTCACCACTTAAGCGGCTTGTGACCGCTAAAGCGGCCTAGCCACCGGGGCTGGCTCTGCTGAAGTGGTCCTCCATCACTAAAGCGGCACCCACTAAAGTGGTAAAGTAACCGTTTTAGCATTGCTGGTCAAAGTGATCTCTAAAGGGATGCATTGCCGCTATAGCGACTACCACTAAAGCAGTTGCATCATCAACTTTTCTATTTTGCAAAGTTGGCGATTGACCCCTTGGGATTCATCTGAAATCCTGTAAAATCAAACGAACTTAGTAGCAACGTCAAAATTTTGAAAAAGGATCATTTGAAACCCCTAAAAGCTTGTTTAAACTAGTTTCCAAATGGAGGGTCAAAATGTAAACTAAAGGTCCCGAACCTGAACCAACTCCACTAATAGCCCAAAATTGACGTTTCAGATCTAATGTAACTATCCAAATCATCATTCGGGACTCTAAGTATCAAATATTGATCAAAGTCAAACTAGTAGCTTTAAAAGCCTCTAAAAGTCTCAAACTCTCCCTAAACCAACTCGGAGCCATTGATAACCGTGTCAATCATTTCTACACCCCAAAATAAGCATGTAACAACTACGGGAAAGGTAAAACAATTAATACATAAAAAGTAAAATTTCACAAATTAGATCATTACAAAAGCGAAAATGATAGAAACTTCTAGGAAGAGGTAAAAAAAAATCCTAATTCTCTTCATGGATCCTTATTACATTTTATGTAATAATACCAAATATTAGTAAGTAATATTCCTGATTGTTAGGTATCCTAGTGACTTAGAACCCACAATCTTAGACTTGTATCAGGGTTTTTTCCCTAATTTTCTTACCAAATTTAAGTTTTATTTTTTTTTTAAAGAAAAACAAAAGTAATACCATAATTATTTTTTCTTTATTTTCTTGGAAGAAAAATATAATTTTTTTTCATATTTGGCAAACTTTGTTCTAAGAGAAAAGATTTTGGAACTCTATAAATATAGAAGACCCTCCTTCTCATACCATAACACAACAACATGTACAATGTAATCGTTTAAGATTTTTGGTTAGGAGGAGATTTTCTCTCTCATTAGTTTTTATGTTTTTTAAATATTAGGTTTTATAATATGTAGGCTCATTGGCCAAACCATACCAATAATATTATGCTTTTTAGTTTAGCTTTGTGTCATCTGAATTATCACCATATTAGGATGCAAACTTTAAGCTTCCACATAACTCCCTCTCGATTTCGAACCCAACAAGTGATATCAGAGACTACGATTTAAAGGTCCAAAAGTTTGGTGAAACGAGATTAAATAAGTTCAAAGCAGTTTCAAATGAAGATGCAACCAATTTGGCGATAATGACGATTTTGTCTAACTACACGTGGAGACAATTGTCAATCATATTTCAATAATCCCGCTGTCACATATTTAAAAATAAAGCTCACTTTTAACCCTGCAAAAGAGTTCCAATACTTTTAACTCAAAAAGAGCTGATATATTTTAACCCCAAAAGGCTCATTTTTTTAAGCATGACAAACTACAGAGATAAATAAAGATTATGTGAAGGATCAAAATTATGCATATGACATGAAGAAGGAGAAACAAGTCAAGAAAACTAAGCCAAAAAGGAGAGATTTATTAGGGTTTTTGCCTTGATTTTCTTACCAAATTTAAGTTTTATTTTCTTAGAAGGAAAATAAAAGTAATATCATAATTACTTTTACTTTTTCTAAAAGAAAAATATAAAACTTTTTCATATTTGAAAAAACTCGTTCTAAAGAGGAAAGATTTTGGAACTCTATAAATAGAAGAGTCTCCTTCTCATACAAAAATACAGTAGAATCCACAATGTGTTTAAGAGTTTTGGTTAGGGGAGATTTTCTCTGTCATTAGTTTTTGTGTTTTTTAATTATTAGGTTTTATAATATGTAGGCTCATTGGCCAAATCACATCAACAATATAATGCTTTTTAGTTTAGCTTTGTGTCATCTGAATTATCACCATATTAGTTTACAAATTTTAAGCTTTCGCATGACGCCCTCACGATTTCGAACCCAATAAGTTGTAGATGGAGGGTATTTAAGGCCATCTAAGCAACTCCTCTTTGTAATTGAAGACGTCAATACATTGTAGAAGACATCAATGCATTGTGGATTTCTTTTTTTTTTAAATGGCAAAGCGCAAAGTGTTAGTGCAACCGTTAGCAATGTTAAACAATTGTTTATAACTGTTTCCTTTGTCTTGCTATGTACTAAGGAAACCCACAACTTCAAGTAGTGACGAGAAAAAATAATTAAACAAAGTTCACCAAGTATCTCTAAAATACAGTGGCGGAGCCAGACTTTTGATTAAGAGTATTCATATTTTCCCTTGGGCAAAGAACCGTTTAAAAAATAAAGAAAATAAAACACTGTTGCACCTGTCAAGGTTCAAACCCGAGTTGTTGATGCTGAAATGCACACTCTTGACCACTGGACTATGCTTCTCTAGCTTGTCAAGGGTGTGCAACAACATGTATATAACCATAAATATCTATATTTAACCTATATATTCGAAAAAATATCCGACGAAGGGTGTTCATCTGATCACCCTTCGTTGGCTGTGGCTCCGCCACTGCTAAAATAGACAAGTCCTAATTATCTATGAGTTAAAGTTTGAACCTAAATTAGAGTCAGTAAACTTTAGATACCGAATAATAAAATCAAATTAAGAAAACCTATATCTTACTGCTAATTCCAAATGGTCTTAGAAATTAAATGAGTGTATATATGGTGATAGAAATTTAGATGTACTTAATTTGATTAAATATACTACTTTAATGAGTTATTTTTCAATTGAAATTTTGAATGTTAATTATTCAGTAGCTTGTACTCATTTTCACTACCTCAAATCCAAAATAAAATTTTTAATATTCATTACGCTAAACTTAATATATAAAACACATTATATTCATATAAATTTATTCGATCAATTCAATTTTTTTAATTCATTTTTCTAAATTAAAAACCTAACGTACTTATGATTTAAATTAAAGAGTCTTAAAAACTAATCTGGTATGATTATATCAGTTCGTAATATCCCTAAAATCAACTATAAAACTAAATAACACCTTTCCTCGGTGATTACTATATCTATAGATAATTGAGAATTTTAAATTTATTTAGAACATCAATAGGCTATGTATATATTTAAATCAAAATAGATGATGCATATTTTATTTATATTTATTTAAATTATTATTTTGATAAAAATATATTATTAATTTTATTTTTAAATATTGTGTCCATGCTAACACGACCGTTAGCAAAGCTACTTTCAACATGTTAACTTGTAGGAACTGAATTAAAGATTGAGGGTATTTTAATCATTTTACAAAATTATTTATTCAAAGAATTTATCTTTTATGTTGCATTATTTGTATCTTATTAAAAGTGTCAGAAAAAAGTACACTATCTTTCATTTAATTACAAATTGCAAATCAAAATACACACACAAAAAAAACATTGCAAATTGCAAAATGTATGCGAGAAATACTCAAATCCTTCACAACATGTGAAGATTGCGGCAAAACATTTTCAATTTCTAAGCTCTGATACCATATTAAGTTCATAAAAAATCTCCAGATTGTTGTAAATGGATGACATGTAGGCCATTTTATCTATCTTTTATTTAAGTGGACAATTTTATTTAAGTGAATAATTGATTTGTGAGCAATTTGTGCCAATTCATACTCTACCACTAAGGAGTAGATAATCTTATTTAATTGATTATTATGGCTATAAATAGCCTTACATTTGCTGAAAGTTTGGTACAAAAAAGAAGAAAAGATTAATACAAGTTTTCTCTAGTTTCATTCCTTCCCTTTTATAATTTTATATCACGTTATCAACACGAGCCTCTATAAAATCATTCCGAGGGTATTTAAAGGTTAGTATTTTATTTTCTTAAATAATGATTAATATTTTCAGACGGGATTTTAATGCCCTAGACATATCTGACAAAACTTATATGTCCTGGGCCCTAGACGCAGAAATATATTTAAATGCAATGGGTCTGACAGACACCATTAAAAATAATAATAAGGCGTCAGAACAAGATAAGGCCAAGGCCATGATATTTCTTCGTCAGCATCTTGACGAAGGGTTAAAAATGGAGTAACTCAAGATCAAAGATCCCCTTACATTGTAGAACAATTTAAAGGAAAGATATGACCACCTGAAGATGGTCATACTCCCACAAGCTCGTAATGTAACTAAATATAATTCTGCGATGTTTAGAATTAAATCGCAGTATGACTTATGCGGCGAAAAGATCACAGATCACGACATGATAGAAAAAAAACTTTCTACTTTTCACTCCTCGAGTATGATCCTGCAGCAGCAATATCGAGAAATGGGTTTAAAAAAATATTCTGAATTAATTGGTCATCTTCTTTTGCTGAACAACATAATGACCTTTTAATAAAAAATAATGAAACTCAGTCTCCTGGTACTACTCCATTCCCAGAAGTGAATGCTGTAAATTTTCATCCAACTTGGAGTGAAAGAAATCCTGACCCTAGTCGTGGTCGAGGTTAAGGTCGAGGTCATGATCATGGTCGTGGTTGTGACAGGTATTTCAATCAGGGTAATCGCCTTACAATAAACAACAATCCTCAACACCAGCTGTGCAAAAAGAGGGGTAAAGCTCCTGAAGTAGCACCAAGGACGAATCCTGAAAGTAGATGTTATCGATGTGGAGGAAAGGGGCACTGGGAGCGTGCCTGTCATACGCCTAAGCATCCGGTAAAACAATATCAGCCGTCCCTGAAAAGGCCAGAAAATGATGTTGAAACAAACTTCCTCCTAGAAGATAATGTTGAGCCTATGGACTTGGAAATGTCAGATTTCTTTGCAGTTCCTGAAGAACAAGTAAATCACTTTGTAGGTGATAATAATGATATAATCCGATTATGTTAATTTTCTGTTAAGTTTGTATTAGTTTATTTTCTTTTGTTTGTTTAAGTTAAAATTAATTTACGTTTCAATTATTAATATTTTAATAATCTTATAAAGTTTATATAATATATTATGTGCTAGTGCCATAGTATAGTATTATGATCACTAAGTAATTTTGGTTTTGTAGTACGCACATGAAATTTTTACAGTGTGAGCTATTTATATAATGTTATAGTACATAAATTATTTTAACATTATGACTGGAATTATTTATTGCAGTAATGAATATTCATAGAAGACATATTATGAAATTAACATGAGTAGCCAATAGATCATGTTATTACATACAATATTAAATATGTGTACTTTAGATGCACATGGTTAGTAATAGCAAAACTATTATGTAATAGAGATGTTAATTGTTTAGAACACAACTGCAATTAAAATATAAAATAATGTGTAAATGCATGATATTATGTGCTAGTTATATTATAATGTTTATTTTGTTCATGGATACTCCTCAAGTCGTATTTGGATCAATAATCGATCATGACGATATTTGTGTAGTTGATAGTGGGACAACACATGCAATATTTAAAGATGAAAAATACTTTTTTCACTTACTCAGAAAAAGAGAAAATGTTACACAATTGCTGGTAATTCAAAATTGATCGAAGGCTCCGGAAGAGCTACTATATTTCTGCCTAAGGGGACAAAACTAGTTATAGAAGCTGCATTGTTCTCTTCTAAATTCCCAAGAAACTTATTGAGTTTTAAAGATATTCGCAGAAATAGATATCATGTTAAGACAATAAATGAAATGAATGCCAAATATCTTGGCATTACAAAGAATGTCTCAGGTTAAAAACAAATGTTAAAGAAATTACCAGTTTTGTCTTCCAGCTTATACTATGCCGAAATTAGTACAATTGAAGCACACTCTATCATAAACCGAAAGTTTACTGATACATTTGTGCTTTGTCATGATCGAGTAGGCCATCCTGGCTCAATAATGATGAGACGAATCATTGAAATTAAAAAGGGCATCAGTTAAAGAACCTGAAAATTCTTACACCAGATGAATTTTCATGTGCTGCTTGTTATCAAGGAAAAATGATAACTAAGTCATCGCTACTGAAAGTTAGCATCGAATCCCCTCAGTTTCTCGAACGTATACATGGGGATATATGTGGACCTATTCACCCACCTAGTGGGACATTCAAATATTTTATGATCCTAATAGACGCATCTTCAAGATGGTCGCATGTGTGCCTCTTATCATCTCGCAACCTAGCGTTTGCGAAATTATTGGCACAAATAATAAGATTAAGGGCGCAATTTTCAGATTATCCTATTAAGGCTATTCGCCTAGATAATACTGGAGAATTTACATCCCAAGTTTTTGATGATTATTGCATGTCAGTTGGGATAAAAGTTGAACATCTTGTTGTTCATGTTCATACTCAAAATGGCCTTGCTGAGTCATTTATTAAGCGCCTACAATTGATTGTAAGACCACTGCTTATGAAAACAAAATTGCCTACTATTGTTTGGGGTCATGCTATCTTACATACAACATCACTTGTTCGTCTCAGGTCAACTCATTATAATAAATACTCCCATTTCAATTGATTTTGGGCCATGAATCAAATCTTTTTTATCTACGAATTTTTGGATGTGCTGTACATGTGTCAATTGCACCACCTCAACGTACTAAGATGGGCCCCCAGAGAAGGTTAGGAATATATGTGGGGTTTGAGTCACCCTCTATAATTCGCTACCTTGAACCATTGATGGGAGATTTATTTACTAATCGATTTGCAGATTGTCAATTTGATGAAATAAATTTTTCGCAATTAAGGAGAGAAAAACGTGAACTTAAAAGAGAAATTGTGTCAAAAGTTTCATCATTATCTCATTTTGATCCATGCACCCCTATATGTACCCCTATATGTGAAAGTGAGGTATAGAAGATTATTCACTTACAGAAATTAGCAAATCAAATTTTAGATGCATTTACTGATTTGAAAAGGATAACCAAGTCACATATCCCTGCAGCGAAATGTGCCTATCCGAATTGAAGTTCCAAAAGAACCATCTTCTAATGTAATAGCTTCTGAATCCCAAGCACGGCTGAAGCGTGGAAGGCCTTTGGGTTCAAAGGATAAAAATCCTAGAAAAAGAACCGCGAAAAATGATAAAGATGGTATTATAAAAGATTCTCCTGAAGAGACTCAAAATCTGATTAATCCTGATATTCCTGAAGAAATCAGTGAACCCAAGACTCGAGTGAATGAAGAACTTTCAATAAGTTCTACTACTGATGAGGTAAATTTAGATCGATCGAAAATTATGGTGTATAATGTTTTTGCATACAATGTTGCACTAAACATCATGTAAGACAATGAGGACCTTGAACCTCTATCTGTTGCAGAATGTCGATGAAGAAAAGATTGGCCAAAATGTCAAGAGGTGATTCAATTTGAATTGAATTCACTTGCTAAACGGGAGATTTTTGGACCTGTAGTCCAAACCCCAAATGGTGTAAAATCAGTTGGCTATAAATGGATCTTCGTACGTCAAAGAAATGAGAAAAATAAAATTATAAGATAAAAGGCACGCCTTGTTGCACAAGGATTCTCTTAAAGACCCGGTATTAACTATGAAGAAACATATTCACTTGTCATGGATGCAATAACATTTCGATACCTCATCGGTCTAGCTGTACATGAAAATCTTGAAATCCATCTAATGGATATGGTTACAACTTATCTTTATGGTTCACTTGATAACGATATTTACATGAAAATCCCAGAAGGATTAAAATTTCCTGAAGCATATAGTTCAAAGTCTAAAAAATTATATTCAATCAGATTACAAAGATCGTTGTACGGTCTAAAATAATCAGGGCGTATGTGGTATAATCGCCTAAGTGAGTACTTGAAAAATGAAGGTTACATAAATAATGTTATTTGTCCTTGTATTTTCATTAAGAAAACTACGTTGGGGTTTGTTATACTCGCTGTTAATGTGGATGATATAAATCTCATTGGGACTTCAGAAGAGGTCCAAAAGGCAATCGAGTATCTAAAGAAAGAATTCGAAATGAAAGATCTTGGAAAGATAAAACTTTGTCTTGGTCTGTAAATTGAACATTTAGCCGACAGAGTTTTCATCCACCAAAATATCTATACCCAGAAGGTTTTGAAATAATTTTACATGGACAAAGCATATCCATTAAGTACTCCAATGGTTGTTCGATCACTCGAAATGAGTAAAGATCCATTCTGACCTTTGGAAGAGGGTGAAGAGATTTTGGGTCCTGAAGTACCATATCTCAGTCCTATTGGTGCACTTATGTACCTCGTTAATGCTACGAGGCCGGATATAACATTTTTTGTTAATTTGCTAGCGAGGTATAGTTCTTCCCCTAGGCGAAGACACTGGAACAAAGTTAAGCATATATTGAGGTACCTAAAAGGGACTATTGATATGGGTTTGTTTTATACTAACAAAGCTAGTCCAGCTCTTGTTGGTTATGCAGATGCAGGTTATTTATCTGACCCACATAAAATACGATCCCAAAAAGGCTATGTGTTTACATATGGAGGTACTGCAATATCATGGCAATCGACAAAGCAGTCCATCGTTGCTACTTCTTCTAATCATGCGGAGATAATAACAATCCATGAAGCAAGTAGAGAATGCATATGGCTGAGATCAGTAGTACATTCCATAAAAAGAGATGTGGCCTGAAGCGTGATACCAAGGTACCCACAGTCATATTTGAAGATAATGCAACATACATAACTCAACTAAAAGGAGGCTTTATAAAGGGAGATAGAACAAAGCACATTTTGCCACGCACAACCTTCAGAAGAATGCTGATATTGATGGGCAGCAGATCCGTTCCTATGACAATCAAGCAGATTTATTCACCAAATCTTTACCAACTTCAACCTTTGAGAAGATGATATACGAGATTGGGATGCGAAGAATAAACCGGTTGAATCGAGGTCTTCATCAGGGGAGTAAGAATATGTGTTGTACTCTTTTTTCCTTAACCAAGGTTTTTATCCCACTGGATTTTTCCTGATAAGGTTTTTAATGAGGCAACACTCATATGCGTATTCAATAGATTTTTCTTTACATGGTCATCCAAGAGAGAGTGTTGTAAATGGATGACATGTAGGCCATTTTATCTACCTTTTATTTAAGTGGACAACTTTATTTAAGTGGATAATTGATTTGTGGGCAATTTATGCCAATTCATACTCCACCACTAAGGAATATATAATCTTATTTAATTGATTGTTATGACTATAAATAGCCTTACATTTGCTGAAAGTTTGGTACAAAAAAGAAGAAAAGATTAATACAAGTTTTTTCTAGTTTCATTCCTTCCCTTTTATAATTTTATATCACAAATTAGATAGAAAGAAGTTGAGAAAAATGAAAAATATCTTCACTAGTTAGCTCAAATTGGTGCCTTCCTCTATATATACAAAGTGGCAATTGTTATGTTCTAGCTAACTTGCTAATTGTAACAAACTATAACTAACACATCTACTAATCACACTATCAACACATGTGTAAAGTAATTAGATTGTTATACACATTCAAGGTACATCCCTAAATTAGGCTGAACACGTGTTTATTTATTGAGAGACACTATGTAAGACGGTGTGGTATAACTTAGAATAGTACACATCTCTTGAAGAATAAAATGATAAGAATACCCCTCTTTGTAATTTATAGACAATAAGCACATATGTCGAATGTGCCGTTAATTAAAAAGTATAAAATATTTTTGCTGACTGTCGAAATTATATTAGTGGCAGTTAAATTGAAATAGAAGAAAAAGTATTATAAATCACGATAATTAAAAACTAAAATTATTTTAATGATTGATTATATAAATTCTATTTGTATCACATAAATTAAGATAAAGAATAAGATAAATTGCGCCCATGCTAGCACGGGCCGTCAATATCTAGTTTAATAGATAGCAGTAGCATCGCTAATCGTTCAAGTTGTAGCAAGTGTTTGTGTTTAATTCTAGGGCTAAGGGTCGAAAACGCAGCTAAATTATCCCAATTTTTCGAGTTTCATATCAGAACGATCACCTAATGTTTACTGAAACGCAGACCAAATATTTATCTACTAACACTTCTAGTCGGACCTTAATATGAGAGTCCAAGAGATATATTAGTTGACTTTGTATCCAACTCCCATATTGAAGTCTACAAAGGTGTATAAATCACACCACCTCTGTAACGAAACACACAGGAAAATACTAAGATTTCAAATAACCTTTATTTTGTTCATCTTACATTAATCTTCTTCAATTAATTGGTGGTCGTCATATACTACATACTAATTAGAATATAACGTGGCATGCACAAATATATACTTTGATGATCAACAAATCATTGTTAAGAATAATTAGTCACATTTTATGGAGGTTAATTAGCTGTATGTCGCAGGGGAATTAATAAGTTCGCTATACATTTTTACGAGGAAACAGCTAACCTCTATTTCCTTCTCAAATTATACAAACATTTTTCATCTAAAGCATAAAAGGGAGGTGAGTCCAATAATATAATATTATCTTCATCTAAACTATGAGAAGTTGAACTGTTTTTGTCTTGAGTCTATTGGAAATAACCTCTTTATATCATCTTTGGAATACTGATATAGACTGCGTACGCTTTCCCCTCCCAGATTCTATTTTGTGGGTATATGCTGGTATCTTCTTCTTCTTGGAAACCATGAGAAATTAGATTCTTTTTCCATAGCTCACAGGACAATATGTGATTTTATTTGCCTAGTTATAAACGTAGGGTATTTGAACAGGTCAGTAATTTGCTAAATTCATGTCAAAAATTCTTGTTTATGGGTCAATCCTATCCACCTATTAAAAGATTGAATCAAAAACATTAGGCAGGGATCGGAGGATTGGTTTCCTACTTCCGGCACTAATTTTGAAGTCAATGAAGAAGATAATAAAAAACAAAAAGGGACACTAACATGAGTAAATATATCCTAGAATTCATTGGACTAAACAATAAAAACAATAATATATTTGTAAAATCTCATAAAATGATTTTTAAAAAATAAAGCATAGACAGAGTATCGTTTATTTCTCGATTGTCCAGGACCTCATACTTATGAGACCCCATATTTTTATATATAACTAGAAAAACAAGTCATATTTTTGGTAAAAGAAGAAAAACTAAGTTGAATTTTAAGTAGAATATTCCTTAGCATAACATTTAAAAGATTTCTTTTTCTATTTCTCCAAAGTAAAGCATCAAATATCCATGACTATGACCAAATTTTTTAAAATTTTTAACGATACACTTCAACTTCACTAGAGTTCAAATACCTCATTTAACTAAATTGTATTGTATTTTTGTCAACTTTTTTAACTGACGTGACATTATTGATGTGAGCCTCATTTTATGTTACAAAAGTGTCATATCAACACCAAAAAAGGATAACAAAAATATGTTAAAATTGAGTTCAGGAGATTAATAGAACCCCTATAAAATTGTACTGTGTCATAACAACTCTGACCATAATTCGAGAGGTTCTGAATGCTTATCTCTTTCTCAAACATGGCTCAACTTGGCCATAAATTTAACTTCATATATAAACAAATCCTAAGTGCCATTATGAGGAAAAACAATGGTATTTACACAGGTTATGAGGAAAAATATGATGGTGAGTGGAACTCCAAAATCCTTTCTTGTGCTCTTAATCACTCATATGAAAATACAAAGTATACGTTCTAAAAAAATTTAATTTTTTTTTTTTAAAGGAGTAAAAGTAGAATAACTTATCTATTTGTATTCGAGTGGCTACAATTTACGCTTAATATACTAGCCACGAATTAATTTGTCTACTTTGTGAGGTGAGTTTAAGCTATCTAGTGCTAAATAAATTGCAATTATTTTCAAATTTCATTAACCAAATTATATTTTGAATTCATCAGAAGTTGGGTTATCTTCCTCCTTTCACATTTTCTATGGAAAGGAGGGAAACAAAAAATGATGAATAATCCAATTTCTTCTCTTGTTATTTTATTTTTTTTGTTAATCTTTACTTGTTTATGTGAAATAACTACAAAAGCAGACAATGCCGATGCTAAGGTACATTTTGGATATTCTTGAATTTAATTTTATTTTATTTTCTCAATTTGTTACCATCTCAAAAAATACAACCCCGGCCGGTGACTAAAGTTCTCACTATATGCAAGGTCGAAAAGAACCAAACCGTAAGAATTTATTCGGTGCAACCTTACATCATCATATTACTAATTTCTCTTATCATGTTAATCTATCAATATATAATAAAGTAAGCGAAAAATAAATGAAAAAAATAATCAATTTTCCGTCAAATATTTTCTAAAATAACAAATATATTTAAATAATTATTTTTAACAAACGTAATAACTGAAGTGAAATAAAGGGAGTAGTATTTTTGACGATGTGAATGATTGATTCAAAAAGTTAGCTTTCTTCTGATTTATATGATATCCTTTCAGTTGATTATTGATCATATCGAATATTAATCTCTCTCATTAATTTAATTTTTTTGGTTTGTTTTCTATGGTATTTTTTGATCTATAGTTTTACATTGTCTATTTGGGACACAAGCCTCATAATGATCATGAACTTATCACCGATTCACATCACAAACTTTTAGGTCAAGTAATTGGGAGGTATGCATATTCTTTAAATAATCAATGAAATTTATAAATTTAACTAATGAAATTTAGTAGATTACTATTTTAACTAAATTTCTTATTAAAGCTTATCATAGAAACAGTTACCTCTAATTAGCTACAAATGACCTCATTGCAAAAATATTATTTCCTGTATTTCATTCTTTAAAAGCTAAATCGTATTTTCTTGTTATGCAGCAAAGAAGAAGCTAAAAAAATTGATGGTGTATAGTTATAGGCATGGCTTCTCTGGATTCGCTGCTAATCTTACTTATTCTCAAGCCAAACAAATTGAAGGTATTTTAATTCTCTGTTGTCACACATTTTTACCTTAAATACTAGCAGAAAATTATAAAAAATAAATAAAAGGAAATAAAAAATAATTTTATGAAAATAAGGATTTTATTCATTATACGACTCTTAATTGATGTATGTGTTGTAATCGTACTTCAGAATTACCTGATGTGGTTCAAGTTATACCAAATCATTTTTACAAGACTCATACGTCAAGGAGTTGGGTCTTTCTAAACATGATCCTAATAGTCTTGTCAACAAAACAAATCAGGGTGACAGAATAATTATTGGCATATTAGATTCAAGTTAAGTGTCTCCCTTTTTCTTTTTTTCCGTTTTTTTGTTTTTTTCTTAACCCAATAACATTTCTCTGCAGCTAAAAATCTTGTTAAAAAGGGATTTAAATATGATGCACAAATAATATTGTAAAAAATAATTTTAGATTATTGATGTAATTTATCTTGTTATAATAGAATAATCAATAATATTTCTTATAGGTTACAATTCTATCGAGAATTATCTTTAAAAATCATGATATTTTAGATATTGTGTGCATAGAAGTTAAATTCTCTAAAAGAACTAGCAACATTTTGTAGGTATTGCATGGGGAGATAATTCGAAAGCATTGGAGCTCGTTGGTACATAAAAGGAGCGATGGAAGATAATGAACTAAACCAAACAATGGTTGAAAAATTATATAAATTATGACCATTAGATGATAATGGGCATGGGACTCATGTTGCATATACAGCTGCTGGTTCTTATATTAACAATGTGAAATATCATGGTGTTAATATGGGAACAACACGAGGAGGAGCACCACTTGCACGGTTAGCTATGTATAAGGTGTCATCATTGAATTGCTTGTGCATTTATCTTTCTCAAGTAAAAATTTAAAGTAATTCTTTTAGTAACACTGTAAACATTGACATAGACAAACACAATCATCATCAATACATCCTAAGATCACCTCAGTCATCCTTACCTCTAAAACTGAAATTAAACTAGTTACAAAGTTAATCTCTGCATTATGCATCTACATCTGGTTATTTTCTTTGCTAGATATGAAAGTTCTAGCTAGCCTATTAATTAGTTCCTATTTGGTTTGTGCTATAACTTCCTCAGTATATACAAATTGTCCTCTAAAGCTGCTCAGCCTGAGCATAGATTTATTGTGTGGTTGGCTAGTAAAGACAGGCTACTTGTTGGGTTCATAGTAAATGAGAAGTGTGAATGGAAAATGGAGAAAACAAAGTGGAAGAGAAAAATTGAGATCATACCAATATGGAAATTGTACTCAAAAATAGGAAAGCTTACTAATTTCTCCCACATTGGTGGGAGAAAGAAGCTTTAAAGTGTTTATATTGTGAAACACACTCCCACATGGATAAGTGAGGTAAGGAATAAGAGTTGCATCGCATTGTCGTTGTTGTTGTCGCTCGACTTTGGATTTGTATAATGATTATGATTGATAAGATCTATTTTTTTGGACAAACTTTATTTGGATTCCGAAGAATGCCAAGGACTGAGGCTACAGAAAGTTGCAATGGTTCGAAATGATGCTTTAGAAGGATATAATCTTTCAATGAAGTGACACATTGATTCACAAAAGGAGATGACTATTCAGGAAAAGATGCAATCTTTGGATGAACAGACATGAATTTACAGAACATGTGTAAGCTTTGACATGAACCATTGCCTCTTTTTAAAAGAGGCATGTTATGGCTATTAAAACCTGCTTTCTTCCACAGGTTTTGATACAAAATTTCAGAATAAAAAATACTCTACTTGTCTTTAAAAATTCTGTGTGATCATTCAAACTGTTGAGTGCATTCGAACAGTCCAAATATTTGAGGTACCGCTATATTTAAATTGAAGGCCATTTTATCCTGGGAGGAAAACTTTCATAACCTCGGATACAGTGAGGGGAATTATTTCCTTAAGGAAACATCGTGAATTCGGACGACTTGGCCTTATTCATTTCTGTTTCATCTATTTTCTGAAAAAAATAAAATACACCTCTTGAAAAGGTCATTTTGATCTTGTGTTGAGGGTATTTGATATACTTCATTGTGTTCTTGTTTATACTTGAACTCTAGTTGAAGTTGTTGTTGTGCTTATGCAGATTCTGTGTACCTGAAGGAAATACTACAAAATAACAATCTTAAGGAAATAAATTTAAGAATCTGTATACTTATTTTTGGAGATTAAAGCTTTAGGCTTTCTACTCCGTTTGAATTTAGTGATTAGAAGACATAAAATCTTCATCATAAGTTTAAAATTCACTCGGTTGACACTTGGAAGTAATAAAAACTTCATTGTTAACTAGAAACAAGAAGTGTTTAAAGTAGTTGCAATTTTTTTTTATTTTGATATACTAAATTTACTGACTTGTGGTGACAGAAAAATGGCAACTGAAAGTCAAATGCATGATGATGTTACGACTGTGGAGGCGACTAGCATTGCTACGACAAGCCGCGCAAATGCTCCACAACATATGGCACCTGCGGAAAAGCCCGAAAAGTTTGCGAGCATCAGCTTTAAGAGATGGCAGCAAAAGATGTTCTTTTACCTCACCACTTTGTGTCTGCAACGGTTCACTAGCGAAGACGCTCCTGAGGTGCCCGAGGGAACCTCGGACAAAGAGCGCTTCGTAATTGTAGAGGCTTGGAAGCACTTAGACTTCCTCTGCAGGAATTACATATTAAGTGGTCTCCAAGATGACCTTTACAATGTTTATTGTGGAACTAAGACATCGAAGGAATTGTGGGGGGCACTTGAACGAAAATACAAGATGGAGGATGCGGGAATTAAGAAATTCCTTATTGCAAGGTTCCTGGACTTTAAAATAGTAGATAGCAAACCGGTTGTCTCTCAAGCGTAGGAGTTGCAAGTAATCATCCACGATTTCTTAGCAGAAGGTATATCTTTAGAAAATACCTTAGTTGAAAAAGTTCTTAATACTCATATAAACTGTTTTATAGGTTTAATTGTGAATGATGCTTTCCAAGTAGCAGCGATAATTGAGAAGTTATCACCAATGTAGAATGACTTCAAAAACTACTTGAAGCATAAATGCAAGGAGATGGCTGTCGAAGATCTTATTGTCCGACTGCGTATTGAAGAGGACAATAAAGCTGCCGAGAGAAGGTCAAAAGGGAATTCTAAAATTAATGGAGCACATATTGTAAAAGATGATCAAAATAATTCTAAGAAAAGAAAGAAAGTTGAACAAGGAAGCCATCAATCCAAGAAGAAATTCAAGGAAAAATGCTTCAATTGTGGCAAGGTTGGACAAAAGTTCATGAATTGTCGAGCCCCGAAGAAAGGCAAGAAGAATGATCAAGCAAATATGATTGAATCCAACAAAGAATGCGATGATCTGTGTGCTATGTTTTCAGAATGCAACTTGGCAAGGAATCCTCGCGAATGGTGGATGGATTCTGGTGCCACCCGCCATGTATGTGCCAATAATGAGTTGTTTTCGTCATTCGCTCAGGCTCAAGTAGAAGAAATGATCTACATGGCTAACTCCGCTACTGCTAAGGTGGAAGGAACAGGAAAAATATGCTTGAAAATGACTTCGAGAAAGGTCTTGACACTTAACAATGTCTTGTATGTTCCGGAGTTACGTAGGAACCTAATTTCTGTTTCACTTCTAGATAATAACGGATTCGAATGTGTAACTGTTTCTTGAAAAATTGTAATTAGCAAAGGAGAAATGTATGTAGAAAAAGGCTATCTGACCGAAAGCCTTTATCAGATGAATGTAATGACTGTTGAAATAAATAAAAGTTCAAATTCTTCTTATTTGGTTGAGTCTTATGATTTATGGCATGAACGTTCAGGCCATGTTAATTACAAAATATTACGAAAACTGATTAACTTAGAAGTTTCACCAAATTTTGAGTGCAATAAATAAAAGTGTCAAACCTATGTGGAATCAAAGTATGCAAAGCATCCTTATAAGTTCGTTGAGAGGAATTCCAATCCCTTAGATTTAATACACACTAACATTTGTGATATGAAGTCAACACCATCATGTGGTGGGAAAAAGTATTTCATAACTTTTATTGACGATTGCACTAGATATTGTTATGTCTACTTGCTAAATAGTAAGGATGAAGCAGTAAATGTGTTTAGGCAATATAAAACTGAAGTTGAAAATCAGTTAGACAAAAAGATCAAAATGATAAGAAGTGATAGGGGTGGAGAATATGAATCTCCTTTTGCGCAAATATGTGTAGAGAATTGAATCATCCATCAAACTACGGCCCCATATTCACCCTAATCTAATGGAATCGCGAAAAGAAAAAACTGAACTTTGAAGGAAATGATGAATGTCTTACTTATAAGTTTTGGTTTACCACAAAACTTATGGGGGAAAGCTATCCTTATGGCCAACCGTATACTCAATAGAGTTCCCCATAGTAAGACACAATCAATTCCTTATGAAAAGTGGAAAGGAAGAAAACCCAACTTGAAATATTTCAAAGTGTGGGGGTGTCTAGCAAAGGTCCAAGTTCCTGTGCCTAAAAGGGTAAAGATAGGACCTAAGACAGTGGACTGGGTGTTCATAGGATACGATAAAAGCAGTAAGGCATGCCGATTTTTGGTTCATAAATCCGAACATCCGGATATTAATGAAAATACGGTAATTGAATCAGACAATGCTAAATTTTTTGAAAATATTTATCCGTATAAAACTAGACATGAACAGTCTAGTGGGGGGTATAAACGACCTTGTGATGAACCAATTGAGAATGAACATAATGAAGAAAATCCAAGACGTAGTACACGTCAAAGAACGTCTACTTCATTTGGATCGGATTTTATGACATTTCTTTTGGAAAATGAGCCTCAAATATTTAAGGAAGCGATGACATCTTCGGATTCATCCTTTTGGAAAGAGGCAGCCAATAGTGAGATAGATTCACTCTTAAGCAACCATACATGGGAATTGGTTGACCTTCCTCCCAGAAATAAACCTTTAGGTTCTAAATGGATCTTCAAAAGGAAGATGAAAATGGATGGTACTATTGACAAATAAAAGGTAAGACTTGTAGTAAAAGGCTTCAAACAAAAATAAGGACTTGATTACTTCGATACATACTTGCCAGTAACAAGGATAACATCGATTCGAATGTTAATTACCTTGGCTGTGGTATATCGTCTTGAAATCCATCAAATGGATGTGAAAACCGCTTTCCTAAATGGAGAATTAGAGAAAGAAATTTACATGGAACAACCTGAGGGTTTTGTGGTTCCAGGGAAGAAAAATAAGGTATGCAGACTTATTAAGTCATTGTATAGACTAAAGCAAGCACCTAAACAATGGCATGTGAAGTTTGACCAAACCATGTTGGCATACAGATTCAAAATAAATGAATGTGATAAATATGTTTATATTAAAGACACTCCAAATCACCAAGTCATTGTATGTTTATATGTGGATGATATGTTGATCATCAGTAGAGACATTTCTAACATAAGTGCAACAAAATAAATTCTCGAGAGCAAGTTTAATATAAAAGACCTTGGAGTTGCAGATGTGATCTTAGGCATAAGAATCCATCGAACTCCACAAGGGTTGGCATTGTCACAGTCTCATTGTATCTAAAAAGTACTTGACAAGTTTAAGTATATGGAATTCGGTATTGCCAAGACTCCATTGGATGTGAACTTTGCACGTCGAAAGAATGAAGTTGAAAGTGACTCACAATTGGAGTACGCAAGAGTATTGGGATGTTTAATGTATATAACAAACTGTACACAATCAGTCATAGCATGGGCTATCAGTAAATTAAGTCGGTACATAAGTAATCGCAACAAAACTCATTGGATAGTATTGAAAAGGGTTTTGGGGTATCTTAAATACACTAAAACTATGCTTGCATTCTAATAAATATCCTGCGTTACTTGAAGGATATAGTGATGCAAATTGGATCACTGGATCGAATGAAGTAAAATCCACAAGTGGATATGTATTTACTATCGGTGGAGAAGCAGTCTCTTGGAAATCATCCAAATAGACTTGTATTTCTCGCTCTATAATGGAATCTGAATTTATCACATTGGATAAAGCCGGTGAAAAAGCAGAATGACTCCAGAATTTCTTAGAAGATATTTATTATTAGTCCAAGCCACTGGCACCAATATGTATATACTGTGATAGCCAAGCGACAATAGGTAGGGCAGGGAGCATGATGTACAATGGTAAATCTCATCACATACGATGAAGATATAATACCGTTAGGGAACTTATCTCTAGTGTAATTATCACTGTTGACTATGTAAAGTTAAAGGATAATATGTTGGATCCACTTACAAAAGGCCTATCTAGAGAAGAAGTGGAAAGGACATCAAAGGGAATGGGTTTAAGGCCTAGGACAAGTCGGCATGGCGGTAACTCTACCTAGCAGACTGGAGATCCCAAGAGATAGGTTCAAGGAGATCAAATAAAGTTGTGTCTGACAGGTTCAACATTGTCAATTACCCAACCCATTCTCATGATATAGACAATGTTTAGTAAACAAGGATAAGACTTAAGGTGAAAAGTCTTTTAATGATTATCTAAATTTGGCAGATTTGACCAAATAGTTTAATCTATAGGATTGAACGTATTAAAATCACCTATGTGAGGACGAAGTGGAAGCCGCTTCAAAGAGAATGTTAGTAAAGGCCTACCCTCTAAGCTCTCACGAAATCGGGACGTGTTCATGGATGAAAAGAACCAAAATCGTGTACATTAAAGATCGACGGTTCAAAGATATCAAATCTACCGATTGACCGAGTGCATCCGATGCATCTTCACGACAAAAAGTTCAAAGGGAAACCCACTTATCCAAATGCAATTAGTCTTTGCTTGATGATCACATACTTGTCTGTAAAACTTTTACAAAAAATAGCCATTCCCATTCATGTGGGGGATTGTTGGGTTCATAGTAAATGAGAAGTGTGAATGGAAAATGGATAAAACTAAGTGGAAGAGAAAAATTGAGATCACACAAATATGGAAAGTGTACTCAAAAATAGGAAAGCTTACTAAATTCTCCCATATTGGTGGGAGAAAGAAGCTTTAAAGTGTTTATATTATGAAACACACTTCCACATGGATAAGTGAGGCAAGTAATAAGAGATTCCTCACGCCGTCGTCGTCGTTGCTCGGCTCGGCTTCGGCTTTGGATTTGCATTTGGATCGATCGATGAGATCTATCTTTTTGGATAAACTTTATTTGGATTCCGAAGAATGACAAGAAAAATGCAGTAAAATTTTTCTGCAGTGTTTCGAACCTCCATTTATATATACATGCAGTAACAGTTGCACTATTTCAAGTGAACTGATGCATTATTCTGAGGCACTGCAGTAAAATTTTTCTGCATTATTCGAAATGATGCTTTAGAAGGATGTAATCCTTCAATAAAGTGACACACTAATTCACGAAATGAGATGACTGTTCAAGAAAAGATGCAATCTTTGGACAAACAAACATGAATTTACAGAACATGTGTAACCTTTGACATGAACCATTGCCTCTTTTCAGAAGAGGCATATTATGGCTATAAAAACCTGCTTTCTTTTACAGGTTTCGATACAAAATTTCAGAATAAAAAATACTCTTCTTATCTTCAAAAATTCTATGTGATCATTCAAAATGTTGAGTGTGTTCGAAGAGTCCAAATATTTGAGGTACCTCTATATTTGGATTGAAGGCCATTTTATCCTGGGAGGAAAAATTCTATAACCCCGGGTAAAGTGAGGGGAATTGTTTCCTTAAGAAAACTCCATGAATTCGGACGACTTGGCCTTATTCATTTCTGTTTCGTCTATTTTCTGGAAAAAATAAAATACACCTCTTGGAAAAGTCATTTTGATATTGTGTTGAGGGTATTTGATATACTTCATTGTGTTCTTGTTTATACTTGAACTCTAGTTGAAGTTCTTGTTCTGCTTATACAGATTTTGTGTACCTGAAGGAAATACTACAAAATAACACTACTGACTAAGAGGAGGCCACTCAAGCTGAATGTCCTTGTAAATGATCCAGATTATTGTTTATGTGGCTTATCTACAGAGGTGACAACACTTGCAACATCTATTTGTGGAATGTGCATGGTTTAATATAGTGAGAATTGCACTATTGGCGTGAATGGGTATTGCATTGTAGAGAGAAAGTATGAGTCAAATACTAGATCAAATCAGAGAGAAGCATTAGCCTTGTATTCCAAAGAAAGTTGTTGTTGCCTTATGGGGGCACTGGTATGTCACACTTGGAAGGATCGCAATGGAAATGTGTTTATAATAAAGATATTCTAATACACAGATTATATCAATGATGTCAAATAAAGCCCTCAAACAGGCAACACATAATATCAGATATCACAAGTCAACAAAACAGAGTATAAGCCTTCACATGGGCATACATTAATAATACCAAAATATAAATCTCATATTTATTTACCCAACCCATAACATGATTTACTTATTTATTAACTACCCAACTCAATCTGAAAGAAGTTAAGTCATAACTTACCACAAAACAAAGAAATCCCAATCCAAAGTGCTTCAATATGGAGCCTCCCCTTTATAAACGACCTCAGAATCAACTACAATATTCAAATATATATATATAACTTCTATGCATTAAAAGAAAGCTAAAAATATCCATATTGCACATATTTATGCCAGGTGCAAAATGAGTTTGAAAACAAAAGCTCTCAAGAATGGCCCACACCCAAAGCTCAAAAGTTCAGAAATGGAGGAAAAAAATATGAAAATGAGTTTTTATATCTGTTGGGTTCAAGGTGTATGTATAAATAGAAAATAGAGGGAAAAAATAATGGCGGAAAAGAGAGTCACTAAAATGGATTGTGTATTCTTTTATGGAAAGCTTACTAAATTCTCCCACATTGGTGGAAGAAAGAAGCATTCATGTATTTATATTGAGAAACACATCTCCACATGGATAGTGAGGCAAGAACAAAGTGGTACCCCGCGTCGTCTTCGTCGTCACTCACAAGGCATGTCTTTAGCTCCGGATTTGGATTTGGAAAATGATCGATCAATGAGATCTATTTTTTAGAAAAAATTTATTTGAAACTTGATAAACAAGTAAAATTTTAATCCAAAGAATCTGATAGAAATTTTTTTCATGTGCGACCGCACACTGTTTCGCGCAATGGGGCGATCTACATGCGCACCTCAGTAACCTGCGGGCGAAGATGCAGCGCAGGTACTTACTAGAATTTGGACAGTGTCACCTGCAGCCGCAGATCAGGCGCAGTTCTAGCACAGACTGGGCGAAGGTGACTTGACTATACTGAATAAGTGCCTTTTTGCTGCACCAATGCTTTCTTTCCGAAGGGACACCTTAAGGCTATAAATACCTGACATATTCCTCAGGTATATACATGATTTTTGACAGCATAAACACTCTTCTTCTCTACAAAAACTCAGTGTGATCCTTAGCCGTTAAGTAGTTCGACGAATCCAAGAATTTGAGGTACCACAATTGTTGGATTGAAAGTCATTTTATCCTGGGAGGAAAATTCCATAAGCTCGGGTACAGTGAGGGGAATTATTCCTTAAGGACACTCTGTAAAGTCGGGAGACTTGGCTTTAACTCTCTGTTTCATCTTATTTACTCCCTCCGTTTAAAAAAGAATGACCTACTTTCCTTTTTAGTCCGTTTCAAAATGAATGACCTCTTTCCTTTTTTGGAAATACTTTAATTTCAACCTTCCACATGACATATTTAGGACCACAAGATTAAAGGGCATTTTGGTACATTTGACACTACTTTAATTTAAGGCCACAAGATTCAAAAGTCTTCTTTATTTTCTTAAACTTTGTGCCAAGTCAAAGTAGGTCATTCTTTTTTAAATAGAGGGAGTATGAAATAATAACACACTTCTTGGATAGATTATGTTTAATCTTGTGTTGAAGGTGTTGTGTAACTTCATAGGTGTTCTTGTTTTAGACTTGAACTTGTGTTGAAGTTGTTGTGTGCCTAAATACAGATTTGTGTACCCCAAAACATTGAAAATAATAATATCAATGGACGTCTCTTAAGATAATTGACCGTTTAAGAAATCACCACTTAAGCAGCTAAAAGGTCGCTAAAGTGGACAATCCACTTAGGCCGGCCATCGCTTAATCAACACATGGCCGCTAAAGTGGCTATCACTTGAGCAATGTCAGGCCACTAAAGTGGTCCTTGGCCATTTAACTGGTTGTACTAGATGACAGCAAAATCAACAACTTGGCTAAATGTCAAGTTTACGATTGGACCTCGAGATTCATTCAGAATTCCATGGACTCAAACGAACTATTCTACTAGTTTATTTTCACGTTCTGGACTCAATAGCAACATCATATTTTTTGGAAAAGAAAAAACTAATTTCTCTAAATTGACTCTTGGGGACCCCTTTTCACTATTTTCCAAATGAAGTATCGAAATGCAAGATAAAAGTCCCAAATCCGAATCAACTATACTACTAACTCAAATTAGATATTTTGAATCTACTAGTGCAGTCCAAATTATCATCCAACACTCAAAATAATAAATGCTGATCTAAGTCAACTATATGACTTTTCAAGCTTTTAAAAAACACAAACTTGCACAAATCATTCCCAATTGCATTAGAAATTGTACTAACCACGCCCAAGCCCCAAAATCGACATGTAACAATTATGGGAAAAAATAAAATGATCAAATCATATAAAAATCGAAACTCATCACAAATTCAAGTCATTACAAAATTGAACCAAAAACCTTCTTTGTTGAGCCTTGATCCTCTTATCAAAAAGATTAAGACGTTAGAGAATCAAAACACAATTTTATTTGCGTATTTTTAATATTTTTAACAGGTGGGTTGGGATGGTACAAATGGAACAATGCTTAGTAATATTGATGTTCTTTCTGCCATTGATGATGCTTTAAAAGATGGGGTTGACATAATATCAACATCTATTGGTGGTAAAAGTATTATCAACATGGCTGACTTTGACGAGGAAAAAATTTTCGGGATAGGATCTTTTCATGCAGTATCCCATGGCATACCTTTTATTGCTAGCGCAGGAAATTGTGGACCAGACTCTTACACAGTCGTTGGTGCTACTTCTCCATGGATGATAAGTGTTGCTAGTAGCAATTCCGAAAGTGAAATTATTACTCCTTTAACACTTGGCAACAACAAGACGATACTAGTAAGTTCTTATGTTTTCTTAAAACTTTTTTCGAAGAAAATTATGTCAACAGTTCATCTAGCAAATAGATCGCATATCAAAGGTCAGTAAAATTCAGGTCAAGGAAAAAAATGGAAAATATAATTCTCCAAAGGTCGGGTTTTTAGTTTTATTTTAATTTTTATAAGAACATCAATCTTATATATTAAGTCAATTTATAAATCATTAAACAATAATAAAATGCAGCAACTATGATTCAAACTACCATTTATACTACACTTGTTGGTTATGACTTTACAATTTTTTAAAAATTCCTTTTTTATATAAAAACAACCTCTGAGGTCTTTCTTCAAAAAAAAAAAAAAATCAATTTTCGGAGGTCAGTTTGTATCTAAACATTACAATACTGGTACATATTTTTACACCCATGGAGTAATTGTAGGCTGCAGGACTTGTTAAAGGGATGGGGCAAGGCTTTGCTCCTTTGGTCACTTTTGCGAATGTAACGAGGCAAGTGAAATGTATATTACATTATCCAATTAATGCATTTTACAAGTTAATAATATCTATTGGTTAAGGTTTTAAAAGGTCAAAAGTGTTTGTTCTTTGTTTAAAAACGACAGGTGTTTTGTTAATTTTTAAGGAGAGAATAAATAATATCTATCGGTCCATCGGCTAAGGTTTTGTTCTTTGATTAATAGAAATTGTTTGTAGAGGCTAAAAAAAATTACTTTTCTCTAAAAATAGTTTTTTCAAAATATTTTCAAAAAAATAAACCTTGAAGTACTCCTTAAAATACTTGGTCAAACATTAGTAGTTGCTAAAACATTCTTTTTAAAATTTAATAATTAATTACAAACTGTTTTTTACGAAAAAACACAACAACATAAACATATTCAATATAATCCCACAAAAAGTAAAATCTATGGAAGATAGAATGTATGCAGACCTAACCTCCGACCAACTTAGAGGCAGAGAGTGATGGGAATAATTGGCAAAGAAGAACTTTTGCAAAACTATTTTGCCAAATACCCACTTAATTTTTTTTGATTCATTTTTTAGGTTTAGGGTGTAAATAGTGAAAAAAGTGGGGCCCACACGTGGGCCAAGGGACCAATTTATCATTTATACAACTTTACAAATTTAATATAATACACCTAACCCTTCCACTTATTCCAAGGATGGGGATAATGATTCATTGTCCGTGTCATATCTTTCAAGGTGCATTTTCGTGTAGCGGTATAACCTTCGAACGATAATTGACGAGGTCGGATCTTTCCCGGCAAAGATATCGATCAGATCAAGAATGACTGCTTATCGAGAATTTAAGCAAATTCTTGTCGATCAAGAATTGAAGAAAAGATTCAAGCGGTCCTATTTTGGACACCTGAGAAATCTGTCGGAACATCTCAAGTTCAATGGGCAGTTGGTCCATTATTTGTTGTTGCGATGCATTAAGAACGATAAGATACGTCATGAGATATGGTTCTGCGTTAACAACAAGCCTGCCTGTTTTGGCTTGAAAGAGTTTTGTTTGATCACGGGGCTGAACTGCTCATCATACCCCCGTGAATCAAAAATGAAGAAGGTGTTAGCAAAGGGGGACAATTTTCGTTTTAAGGTGACAAAAAATAAAAACATCACGGCGGCGAACTTGTTACACCTGATCAGAGGGAATAAGCTGAACGAGGACCAGAAGTTCAAGTATTGTATACTGTGGTTCTTGCACACCATGTTGCTTGCGAAATATTCGACGAAGGTTGTCGACACAAAATTGATTCGAATGGTCGACTCTTTGAGTTTCTTCGAGAAGTATCCGTGGGGGAAAGAGACATTTCAACTGACCATGGACTATCTAAAGAAGAAAAGTGACCTGAAGAAGCAGAAGGAAGTATTTAATGAGAAGCAGAAGGCATCCTATGCTCTATTTGAATTTCCCTGGGAATTCATGGTATCTACCATAAACCCTTTAGTGAGTTTATCGTAGATTATCATTTTATTTATACTATGTCATAGACTCATAGTTATTTTTTTCACTGTTGTACTGCATATAGAATTGGATCTATGAGGCCTTTCCTCATCTTGGAGAATTTGCTAGAAAATTAATGGATGAGCCCTTACCCATCCCCCGCATCCTCAGATGACACACTTCAAAAATCGATAAGATAATCGAAGGCGACCCATTCAAGTATAAAGAAAAAGTTATCGAGGTATGAACTTATTTTATATAATGCAATAATAGTACGGTTTTATCGAATGTTATGTAATTGTTAATTGATACTTGGTAGAACGTGCACCCGTACATCATCCCTACTGTTCGTGAGATGAAGATGGATTACATGATTACATTTGAGTCATATACGAACGAGATGAAGAATAACGTTCTCGATGGCTTGAAGAAAGAATTACAAGGGGTGACTGTCCTCACTTCAAATGAGGACAGTGATGATGACGGGGATTTGGGTGGTAACCCCGCTGAAGTATGTGTTGGTGATGATGATTCTTTAAGCACCTCCAAAGATAGAGCGGGAACCTCAGCCCCCGGGGATCTTCATAAGCGTGTGGTTGCGCTCGAGGAAGCGGTGTTGGATATTGCTGCCTATATCAAAGAGAAAAGAATGAAGAAAAAGGAAAATGATGAGCGACAACATGAGTGAGGTAACTTCATTCATTAATTGATGTTGTTAATGAATATTCAGCTTTAAATATCAGTAACACTTCATAATATTATGAAATAGTGCATGTGCATGAATCAGAGAGAAATGAAGAAGGAGAAAAAAAGAGCAAATGGATGAGTTGGCCGTTGTTGTGGGAGAAGAGGAAAAAAGAAGAAGAAAAAAATGATGGTGAAGAAGATAAGAGCCAAGAAGAAGGTGGAAAAGTAGCAGCAGCAGCAGAAGAAGAAGTGGCAGCAGATGAACAAGGAGGCGCGGAAAAAGGAAAAACTGTTGAAGAAGAAGCCACAAAGCTGACAAAGAAGAAGTTGAGAAGAAGCAACAGGTGAACGAAAAGAAGAAACTGAGAAAGAAACAACTGTTGAAGCTGAGGAAGAAACAGCTGCTGAAGCTGAGGAAGAAACAGCTATTGCAGGTGAAGTAAAAAAAGAAGGTGTGGAAGAAAAGGTAACTGAAGAAGCAGCAGCTGATGCACATGCTGAAAAAAGAAGGAGAAGAAGGTGAGAATGAAGAAGCAGCTGCAATTGTTGAGAAAAAAGAAGTTGAAGCTATCCAAACAGATGTGGTCATGGACATTGTTGATGAAATCAACAGTAACACTTATGTTGATGAGGAACTTAGGGAAAGAGACATTTAAATGCTAAGATGTTTAATTTGTTGTTAAATGATGAGTTATTAGGATATGATAAAATTGTTTTTATTTCACAAATATGAAGTTTGAAGGATCTGGTGGTAGGATATGACAATTATTCTTTTATTTTATGAAACTTGTTATGATTCTGATGATTCTGAGCTGAATCTGTTTCTATCAAACTGATTTGTGGCATGA